>NW_020225813.1:318978-373846 GCF_003070985.1 Temnothorax curvispinosus
TGTATGAGTAATGTATATATGCATGTACGAGGAGAGTTCCAAAAGTGAGATATTTGAAAGAAATAAATTAAAAATTTGTTTTTTAAAATATGCGTATAAAGAATAAAGCTTACCATTAATTTATCTCTCCATATAATCTCCCAACAGAGATTCAAAAATTTGTTCCATTTTATGACATAAATTTCAAAATACCTTTTACATAAAAATTTGCTGAACCAGTTTTACGTCTCGTTTCTTACTTTTTGATCTGAGATAAAATGTTTTCTTGACAACGGTGTTTAACTTTCTAAAAAGATGAAAATCATGTGAGATCAAACGAGTGACGATTGTGTCTTCGAGCATGAAGGGACTATTGTCAATGCCGAGTGATTGTCACTTAAATTTTGCAAGAATTGTAACAGGCTATTCATCGAAAATGTCACTCAAAATGTTACTCATTCGAAATGTCATACTTTTTTGTAACTGCAACTCTACACACTGTGAGGAAAACTTTTGAAACTATTGAGACAATGGGCTGAGCTAAGATATTCTCTAACATGCCCTTCACGGTCCTGACCTCGCATCTCTTCTCCTTTTCATCTTTTTGGAAAGTTGGAAAAACATCTGTCGGGGAAACATTTTGTCTTGAATCAAAAAGTGAAACAGAACTGACTCGGAAATTTGCAAAATTTATATGCAAAAGATATCTTGAAATTAAACATTATACATGCTTGGATAGCCGCTCGAATCTGTTGGGAAATTTATATGGAGAGATAAGTTAACGCTTTTATTTTGGTGCACACGCACACACATGGAAAATAAAAATAAAATTTTAAAATTTAATTTATCTCTTTCAAGCGGACTTTACTTTTGGAACATCTTATTCCTATTGAACAAACTTCGTCGTACATTTATGTTGTAATTTATTATACCTCCTTCGCAGTAAGGACCTTGATATCCTGGCGGGCACGAGCACACGCCTGGCGCCGTGCAGTTACCGCCATTCATACAATTCGGATAACAAAGCGCTTTTTTACAATGGGGCCCTAGATAACCATCTGGACAGGGACCAGGATTAGGCTCTGTAAAAATAAAATTCAGTTAAAAGATGGCATATTATCCCGATGTCTGCACACATATCACACATACATATGTACATATACGTATTTAATATATATCTTTGTATACGATTAAAAACGAGAAAAATTTCGGTAACAGAACCGAATATGATCTCGTAGTTAATCCAATAAGATAACATTATTCTAATTCATGCAGTGTCATGCAGATTTAATCGATTTTTTTTTTCAAAAACCACGGATAAGCCATGGAACTGAGATCAATACGCTGTTATATTTTTATCTCTTATATCTTATGTCAAAACAGATAATTAATTTCGATTTATATAACCGATATAAACAATAACTTTATTTATAATTTTTTTTACAATTGTTTTAATATATTTTCATTTTTTAAAGATAATTACGTGAAAAAATTAAAATTGTGTGGTATATTCCATATACATATTTTATCTCATTTCCATGGAAGTGCAAACCGTGACTTTCTGATTGAATTTTACTTGTCGAGAGAGAAAGCTTCGATGTTTAAACATATTAAATTATTTCACGTTTGCACGTTCGGCCTGCTATGCTGCGAATTACTGATGTATTATCGCAGAAGCGATTATACGGAACGTTCGAGAGCATCGTATGCCGCTACGCCCATCTGAATTCGAGTAGATGAAAACAATTACGTGTCACGTGGATCGTTATTTGCTAGTCTTTTCTCATTCGTGATTTGTATGATAAATTCGACCGATCGCACATGCTGAATAAATCCTTTCAATCCTCGATATTGTCGGGACATTTATGTATGTAAAATAGCGGATAAACACATACTTGACTTGATGATTGGCAACACGAATGCACAGAGATTGAGAGAGCTGAAAATGACGCCGAGAAAGCAGAGCAGACTCGTGCGTTCTTTTGCATTAAGTAGGCAATTAGGCACTTAATTCATAATTCGCGGGCGAACAATGACTCGAGGAAGCGTACGACTGGCCAACGCTTAACAAAGTGCCAGGCAAGACGAAAAAAATTAATAAATGCTAATGTAGAAAATATAAGCACATAAAACGGGAAAAATTACCGATCTGTAGTAACGTTTTAGTGGAAAAAAAAAAAAATATATATATATATATATAAAAGCCAAAGCGAATAATATTCTTCGAACTTCAGACAATATAACAACGGTTAATTGCCTGGTTGCGAAATGAAAAGCAAAGATTGGCGTTGAGACATAATTCCGCCGAGTTCACATTTATCGGACGCCTCGTGCGCGTGCGATAATGATCCTTATTCGCGGATAAACGAAACCCGAAGTTCGGTAGAAGATCCTTCCTCGCGTACACGCAGCATCGGAAATTGAGCTCGCCGAAATTACGTTCGTTCCCTATCCTTGCTCATCATCAGCAACACTCGTGTCTCATTTAACACGCCTGATACAGCAAAAAGAGCGATCGATATTACTCAACACTTTAACGCAATTATTACAAAAGTAGACAGTTGTATTATATACAAAGATAGCGTTAATAGAATCTGAACGAGAATGCTTTTACGCAAAAGGTAAGCTTCACAAAAGCGGTCCACGTTTTCACCTTGCGAGCGGCGATGGGTCCGAAACCTGTGGGCGCGAAACTGTCAAGTCCATCGTCGAGGCGACGTTACAAAATATCGTTGCATTTTAAAGATCGTTATTTGCATACATATTTTATGTAAGCAAATACACGCGATACCCGGAGAAAATTTGGGGACTCAAAGAGACGTCTCATTTCTTTTTCCCGTTTTCGTAACCGATACCTCGAGATGACCCTTGTTGCGACGCGACAATAGAAACGAGAGTACACGCGTGTAAAATTAGTCACAAGTTTCACGAGGGCGTTGGGAAAAAGTCCAAGTCGAAAGTTAATCGATTCGCTACTCCCTTTGACACCTTGACAAACGTTAGGATCCTCGTTTGGAGCGGGATCTCGTCGCGATGATCGAGGCTCGGAGCAACCGTTTAACACGACGTAACACCCATAAATCTCCCGGAGTACCGTGCGGAGCGGACTATGCGGAGAAGATTCGACGCGCCTCCCTCGCACAATTATCGGACCCATCGCCATCGTTCCGGCCGGCAGGCGGGCAGGTATACAAGGTAGATATAATCTTTCTCTTACAAAGTATCAAAACGCGCGCGCATATCAGGTACATGCCACGGCTGTCGATTAAATAAAAAAAGGAGGAGAGGCAGTCGGAACGAATGTACCGTCCGCGAACCGGATTTCGTGGGCGCGTTTTACGCTATCCCGCTATATGTACGCGCGGCGCGACGCGACGCGATGCAGCATCCTCGCCGAGCGGAGGCGAGGGAAAAAGATCCGAGATCCGCAACTGGCAGGCCGGAGGAGAGACCCGGCCGGCCGCCGAGAGACCGATTCCCCGACCGCCTCTCCCGCATCGATCAAGAGCATGCAGCAAATTAGGCGATGAATTACTGCTGATACAGAACTGTATGTGCGAGTGAAGAGGTGGTGATCGTGGGCGCGACTGACGCACTCACCGCGCACGGTGCATTCTTTTCTCAAACGGAGACGGAGGGGCGTCCCGTTTAGAGGTTTCCCCTTGCGGGTCTCGATCATCAGACTGATCCCGAATTGCGCTACGCCCGAATTGCCGGCGCAAGGTAGAAGAATGCTGAATTCTGCAACGGAAAACAAACAGGGTGAAGGTCCGCTCTCGCTGTATCATAGCTGAATCTCCTCTACTTCCTATCCCTCCTCTTTCTTCCAACCTTCCGACCTTCGATCGTACGCGTTTTCCATTTTAATTTTGACTCTTAATTTCGATCCCGTTGAAATGTTTATTTAAATTTTATAAATTCAACTCATCTTTGATTTTTATCTTCAATTTCAGAAAATATAACGTAACGCGACTATAAGAAGCAGACGTATTGCCGCGCGAGGGTTTCGGTTCCCATTAGTTCGATCTCTTCAGTATAATTGTGCGGCGTAATATTTACTTGATCTAAGAGAAAACTAAAGTACATTTTTTATCCATCCAATCTAAGAGGAAACTAAAAGTATGTTTAATTTTAATTGCGCGCAAACCTATGACCGTTTCAGATATTATCGATCAAACTGATGTGCGTAAAGATAAAAAAAACCGCGTTATATAATCGCAAACATAAAATTGCTTTATTAAAAAATAGAGAAATAATTATCTTCGTATATGATTAAGAAGGAGAAATGTCGGTAAACAGAATCGAACACGTTCTTGTAGTTAATCTGATAAGATAACATTCAATAACATAGTTCTAATACGTGCAATTTCATGCGGATTTAATCGAATTCCTTTTCACGCGGGGACAGGACAAGTGATATTTATCCGCAATGTATTTATTTGAGCTGCGTTTAGTATTTAAAATCGTTGAAAAATCACCGAAGCTCGGCTTGGTCCTCAGGTGTCGTAATAAAAACTTACTCCAGTTGAACGAAATAATCTTCGGGCAAAAAGGAAGACGCGGACGCGGAGCATTTCTATACAAAGAATATTTTCTCGTCTTCTCTCTTGGATCAGGTAGATTTCACGCCGCGCGTGAAAGACGTCTTCACCTTCGACTGTGTAAATAAGGACCATCGCGGCACGGCACTTATGTAACGCCGCATAGAGAGATCAAAGTTAACAATGAATCCCGAACGTATTAACGAGCGAACGTGCATATGTGTGAAAACATATGGAGGCTCGTATTTCACCGTCTCATAGTACGTGAAAGTGACGTGAAAAGATATCCAAGTACAAACGCGACTTAATTGTGAAAATTATATTTTGTCGAATGATAAAAGTCAAACTTCGTATTAGACCCCGCGATTTGGTATTCAGCCTCCGGAGGCTGAATTACTGAATACCAAATGCACATCGACTGACAAACGAAAACGCTATTAGCACGTTGACGTTCTGATCATTGATGTTGAACGAAAAATAAACGCGCGAGGCAACGATGAATGCCTCGTCACAATTACGATATTATTCGAGTCCCTAGACTATATGAAAACTATTACATCGAATAAACAATCGCGAATGTTTCTCTCGTATTTAGATTTCGACAATCTTTTTCTTTGTCGCGATATCTCCGTTTCGCGAGGTCTTAATTTGTTAATCTTTCCTTTTGATATTTTATGTTTATTAACAGAATTTATTTCGGAGCGCGGTTTTAAAAATACTCTTAATAACAATAATAATTGAATTTCTTCTCATAAAAAAAATTAATACAATATTAGTATTAGGCCACCAAGATCAAGTCCAAACTGTAAATAGTTTTTATCTCTATTTAATTGTATATCATCCTGTTTCACTCATTATTCTTCTCACAAAGTTCCAATAATTAAATATGTATAGTAACAGATTCTTTTAAACCAACGTTCGTTAAATCGCAAGTTCCTGTAAAAACACGAAAATCATTCATTTCGTGTCTATATTACACGAATTAGAAAACTTCAGCTCCTTCACGCATCGATCGTAGCTTAGATATACGTTTGATATTGATATAAAATGTTTACCTTTCGGTCGCTTAGGCACCCGTCCTTGCGTTTTAATCGTGATGGATGGAGTTTTCAAGATGCTCTCGTCGAACGACTTTAAACGAAAAAAATTATAATAGTACTTTTTGACTCCTGATTTCCACGTGAAGTTCACGTGCGACACCTCGCTCGGTATGATCGGCAGTTTATTTTCAAATTCCGGATCCAAAAGATATGCGAGCACTTGACCCTCCGCAATCGCGTATATTTCCATTGCCAGCCCTGCATTAGTCAATGAAAACAGTTTTTCAGACTTACATCGATGTTTATAACATTTTCATTAACGTCGTTGACGACGTTGGCCCGATACCACGAATAGTGATTGGATTTTTCTCTATTTTTTTTTTTATTTTATTTAACAAAATACTTTTTGCGCACCAAACTCATCAAAGGTAAATAATACGTATAATCTCAAGCATCGGAGCATCGGAGCAGCGACGATAGCGAAGAAAGGGGGTCACGTATCGAGCTTAGGGGGGAAAAAAGAAATCCGAGGGGATCACTCAACATCAGTGAACTGTACCGCTGAACATCTTGATTTGCTCCTGGTCGATCCAGAGGGAGATGTCACCGGACGGCTTGTAGACGGGGTTCTCGGAGTGGTGCTGGTGCCGGGCGAGTGCCGCGTCCAGGAGAAGGGCCAGCGCCGCTGCCGCGGCCAGGGCGGCCGCAGCCGATCGCATAATAATTGCCCGCGACGTGCCGCCGCCGCAGCCGCGCGCCACTCGCTGCCCCAGGTGTTGCACGTTGCACGCACACCGGTATAGAAAACTCGCCCCCTTCCCCCTGGCAGCCGCCGTGCGTGCCTTGGCGGTTAACGCGCAACGACGTTTCCCGGCGCCGCCTCCCCGGGTCCCCGTGCGCTCAACGTGCCGGGCCGCGGGCGTGCGTGCCGTTAGCGATCCGACGCGTGAAATCGGTGGATTTCACGGGGCGCGCGCGCGCGCGTGCACAGGACACGATCGCGCGTCTCCTCTCCGCTCCTCTCTCGGCGGCGGAGATCCCGCGGTGATTTCAACGCACGGTTGTCTACCCCTTCGATCGGTAAAACAGAAAGAGAATGAGGGGGAGAGAGAGAGAGAGAAAAAGAAAGAGAGAGAGAAATCGAAAAAGGGTGAAAGAGCACGAGAGAGGCGCGCGCGAACGCGAACTCTCCACTGTACGCTTGCGAACGGCGCGCGATGCGTAACGATGCGCGCGAACCGCGTCGCTCCGGCGGACTGAGACTGACTGACTGACTGACTGACTCTCAATGAGAGTCGAGGCACGCGGAGCGAGTAGCAAAACCTCTCCGTGGAGCGAGATAGAGATCTCGCAGACGGGACCCGGGGCCCGGGGCACGCCGGGGAGCGTGAGTGACGCGCCGCGAGTTAAAGCTGCGTGCACAATGTGCTTGGAATCTCTGCTTTGCCAATATCTCTCTCTTTCCCCCCCACCCCCCCTCTTTCTCTTGCGCGCCACGTGTGCTTCTTATTTTACTGTCTTAAGCTCGGTTTAGACGATCTATAATTTGCGACGGAATTCAAAATAGAATGCTATTTTTTATTTTACGTGCCGTATATTTTGACGAATGTATGTATTTCAACATCATATATTTTAAAATATATGTGTGCGTTTATCTTAATTCTTTAAATGTTTTTTGTACCACCCTGTATATAAAATTATAAATATATATATTCTAATTATTAATTATAATTATAGAATTCTATCCTGAATTCCAATGCAAGCTGTACATTGTCTAAAGTAAGCTTTATCAATGTATAAATTGACATATACATGCCATCAATTTTATATTAAACTTTTCAAACTCCATTAATTAATTTTATGTAATTAACATTTTATAATATAATTAATTTTGACAAGATTAATGAAGATGGAGTTTACAATTGCAGTGCCTAGTTAAATAATTATGCATTGTAAACAATTAAATACGCGAGAAGCAAAGCATGAAAGTAACATTGAAAATAAATATTTATTTCAAGCACTAATTTAATAATCTCTGATATGAAAGATTCAAAGCGTTTAGCCTATACGACTTCCTTTTAATTTAATTTACTATAAATTTTTGGGCCACTTACAATTTTATGAATATAACATTTATTTGTATTAATTAAATTATAACATAGTTTTTACAATTTATCGACTTTGATTTTTCCTCCTTATTCTCCCAAACATCTGACTTCTTCACTTTTGCTAACCAACCATTTTTTAAGAAATCGTTTAATAACAACTTTGCCAGGAGTTAAGTATACGTACATATAGATGCGCGGAAATCGAAATTCGAATTAACTAAAGAGGTGATAAGAAATCCTGACGGAGGGAACCAGTTTTTTCACATCTTCCGTCCGATCGCGCCGGTTCTCGAATCTGCCATGTCTCCCGTCTCCTGCTCATCTCTCGCGCGTTGTCCCTCTCCCATTCTTCATATCTTGTCTCGACAATTGAATTTTACTTCCGTGTCGTAAATTCGCCACATCACGCGGCGCTCATATCATTTATTTCGCTCGACGCGTAAAATGTTTAAGTTACTTAAATTTGAATAATGTTTCTGCATGTAAAAGATTTTAATCCAAGTTTGAAAAAAGGAAAAGACCGAGGAAACGTTGGGAAAACTGATATTACTTGAAAACTGAATATAACTGAGGTAGATGAAAGCGTCTCTTTTAACGTGCACAGTGTCGCTTTTATTTTGCGCATTTTCCTTATCTCGGGATTTTTTAAATTTACTTTTATTATATTTCTACTGCCATTCGATAATTGATAATATTACCACGAATTCACGATTCGCAGAATCGCCACACTTGCAGCGTAGATTCGCGGTGCACGTGAGAGAGATTCGCGACGAAGCGACAGTTTTCCGAGACTGATAATAAGGTTTGCATTCGTCGATATAATCGGAAATAACTGGATCAGATCTATTTCTAGACCGATCAGCCGAGAAAGCCGCGGCCTCGCACGAGAGGTCCCAATGAATAACCAATAGTATCCGTTGTATTCTCCGGTGTCGGGGGATGGGCTACCTAACAAGTGGTCCATTGTTATCCTACGCGGCTGAGGTTTCCGTCTCTCATCTTCTTCCTTCTTCTTTCTTCATCTTTCTTCTTCTTCCGGTACGTGCAGCACGATCGTGAATATTCCAAAGATACCCCCGAACCGAGTCGCAAATTTTTGAAAAACATCGCGGAACACCGTGATCCACGATTTTACCTGCGAAACACTCGACGCCGTCTTTGCGAAGCTATCACTTGTAAAACGGCCTCCAGCGAAACGTCTAGGACGTTCTAGAACCTTCTAATCGCCCTTTCAAGTCGGGGGAATTTAGAAGCATATATTTTCGTGTTTCTTCTGTAAAAAAAAAATCAAATTGTGGTACTACTAGTTTTCGCTTTTATTCGTCCTTTTTTTTTTAAATCGACTCAATTGTATGAAGAAGCATAAGTTATATCGACAGGACGTTACAACTTTCTATATCAAGCAGATATCGCGCAGATATATTTTTAAATAATTTTATCTTCGTAAAACTTTCGATATCATCCTTGCGATTATCACCGTGGTGAAAAGGTGTAGCGAAGAATCTGATTGTAAGACCGTCTCGGTATCTCGCAATCATCCCTTTGAATCGCGGAAATTTTTTAGACATTCTTCCCAGACAGCACACAATATCCTATGGATGTCCATATTATGTCCAGAATGCCAATGGACGTTATATGAATATTTATAGGATATTGGTGCTATCGGGGTTGTCACTCGTGCGAGGGAGAGGAGGATAAATTTTTGAACGGTGCTATTTCTCGTCTTCGCCCCCACCTTCCCGTCGCACAATTATTTATATATGACGAAACATATAAATTCGCGTATATACGGCGCGTGATTCCACGCACCGCGCGGCTCTCGGTACGGCTGCCGCGAGAGCGGCCGGCAGCGAATTCAATTAGGATTGCGGCGGCCGTGCAAAAACATTCGATCAGGAATAAACCGGCGCTGCCTGCTGCCTGCCCGCCAGCTTGGCTCGCGGACGCTCTTATAGCTCTCGTCGCTTTCGAGTTCGCGAGCCCATGTATAATGCGTATGGCATCGAAGATCAATTGTACGCTCTATCTTCGTCGGAGACTCTTTCCGCGTGGCAGACATCTCATCCGATTACCTTCAAAAAAATTTTCATGGCTACACAGGATGCTCCCCCCTAACTGAACGCGTTTTCCTTCAAATGTAGATTCTTCAAGCAATTTTTCCGTCGATTATTACTTTAATAAAAGAATCAAGACTTACAATAGGATGTATATGTATAAGGGCTGGTTGTTCCAGCCTGTTGCCAAACTACCTAATAGTTAAATCATATGTGTGTCTTTGTTTATCCTTTACATTAGACAAAGATAGACATGTGATTTAACTATCAGGTAGCTTTACCAATTAAGTGTTGGAACAACCGGCCCTAAATGTAGCAATCCTCCGTGAAAGAACTATAGAGTAACCTTCATTCAACATATTTTTTAAATTTACTTTTTATTATTTTTGTTAGGTAGAGAAAGCTGTATCTCGGTTACAAATAGACGAAATTTTTTTATCTTCAGATTAGATAATTCTCTCGTATTGAATCTCGAACAATTGATGGATTTCTCAAGCTTCAAGATACATCTTTGTCCGCTGTTAAACGATATTGCGGCCGAACGATCGAAAAGTTACCGTTCGATGCGTGCGTTCGTTAGCGCAGTTATATGTATATCTGTGGACGCGGCTCGGATTGTGCCTCCCTTTATTCTCCCTCGATCCTTTATTCGTCTGTAACCGCGACGAGGGAGAGGAAGAAAGAACCCGTAGTAGCTCACAGATCGAGAACACGGGCTGCGCAAAAAACCTGTCCGGCATAATCGCATTATCGGTCACATCTTGCTCGATTTCTGTGTTCGCTTAGTGGAATTAAACCTGACGATTGTTCTATTCTTAAGAGTAATGTGATTGTCTTCGAGAGTAAATAAATAAACTTAGAAGTTGCTGATGCCTGAATTTTCTATGAAAGTAAAATAAGAAGTGCAAGGACACAATGTACATAAAAAATTTTATATACATTAAAATTATATATACTATATATCTATATTACATATAATAAATATTTAATATATTAATATATTTATATTAATAGAAATAAAATTTACTCAATTTACTTTCTTCGGTTTTAAATATATATTATTTATATATAATAAAAATTAATATATAAACAATACCATATACCTTGTATAATTTAAAAATTACGGTTTTTTCAAAATACGTAATGAAAAAATTGAAATGCAAAATTAAATTATAAATTGTTTTTTCTTTTTATTATAGCTAATAATACTCAAACAAACTTTAAAATACTAATTTTAATAACTGTGAATATGCTTTAAAGCCTAAAGCGACAACCTATATTCGCTTGTACAAATTCAGTTCAATATTGTGTCGAATGAGAGTGACTAATCGCAGTCACTACCGACTGGACGTATCATTGGACGTATATCGACGGATCAAGTGAACTGTCGTACTCATTTTTCTCAATTTCCTTTGTTTTTTATTCTCTTTCCTTTTTTACTTTACTGACATGGGAGTTATGCGGGCAAATATCGGGATGTGTATCAATGCGATCGCGTTCGTGAATGAGTAAAACTTAAAGATTAAAAGACACAATTATCCGCTTAATTATTATACACAACGTAGTGGTATCTAGTCTCGGGTATTCGCTTCTTTACCAGGAGAAGAATGAGGCGATTCAGTGCAAGGTGGCCCATCCGATCGCGCGCGCGCGCGCGCGCGATTATACGATAACTCTCTTGCGTGCGGACGAAAATGTTCACGATGAAAGTTAGGCCATTTGTGCCTCTTTGTATTGCTTGTAGCTTCTGCAAAGCGATTCCCGATACGAGTCCGATCGTTCAAAGCGCCACGAGTGGATGGACAACCCTGCGCATCATCCGTATTTCTATAGACTGTCTTTTGCTGGTTCCTTTTTTTTTATCTCGTAGAAAAATTATCTAAAAACGCGTGATGCCGATGCGAGAATGTACGAATGCGCTCTCTATAGCTGCATATATAATATATAAACGGTGAAAAACACATCGGCACGTTAATATCAGGATAATATACAATGAAGGATTCGCACGGTAAACGGGCACACGTTGGATCACGTTATTGAGATTCATGGTTTTTGCGTTGACTCTTTTTATAGCATTTCGTTCTGGAACGGCGATCGTAATATCTTTATAAGTAACAAATGTTCGACGAATATTAAAGTTGGGAAGTTGAGGGATACGTCAATAGGAACGCTAATTGTCAACAACTTGATGGACGATCCTCGCTTGTTCCCACTATCGCTTAACAGTAAGACAGTCGATATGATGTAGAATGTAATATGATCGCGATTGAGCTAATCGAATGAACACTTTGTATGTTACGAAATAATCGAGTGAGATTCTATAAAATGTATTAGATTCTATAAACTATAAAAAGAGTCAAGCCTTAACATTTTTCGGGGTAACGTGTGCTCGTTATACAATGAACACTCTTTAATAAGTCACGAATCGTTTCCCTTGTCAACGCAATCTAATATCAAGCAGAATAGCAGTAGATATTCACGTCCTCCGCTGAGGTAGCATAAATACCTCGGAAACACAGTCGAAAGACCGACAGCTGCCGCAAAGCGCGCGTCTATTATAGATACAATCGCGTAAAACCGCAAATGATTTTCTATACAAAGTATAAAATTATAAAAAAAGAAAAGAAATACAAAAAAAGAATAATACAACGTACGAAAGTACGAGTTGCTCGTGCGAAAGTATTGGAAGTTTGTATATATATGTATATATATATGTATACAATTAGCTCTCTCAACGCGTCTAACTGATGGTTCAACGTGCAGAATGAATGAATCTCGCTATATTTCAGTAAATATTGACGCTAGCGCAATAGAAAAATACTCTAAAAATGTAAACGCGCTCGTGTGCATGTGTTGTGTATGTGTGACTTGGACATCGAGATTCGAAACATTTTGTCAATTTCGTGATGATTATTGCCCCAACGGTCGTACATTAAGTTAATAATCTGCGAATGCGATCTTATATTTGTCTATGTAATTGCGGTTTCGATTGCAAATTCAGAGATTGCACTATTGTACTATTGGTTATGCACCGGCGATATTAGATTGTCTCGCATATCGTTAATATCGCCCGCGTTATTACGTTTCTCGTTTATGATATATATATACCTACGTATACCATAAACATACAAATTGTAGTATCGAGTAAATTCATAAATAATTTTTTCGGTCGAAAGCATGCCGACATTTGTCCAATCTTTATCGTCGTAACCGCCTAGAAGTTTATGTTCTATCTAATTAACGCAAGCTTTCTTCAAACGTTAAAAAGTGATAACATTATAACGGAGATATATAATAATACGAAAACGCTCATTTCTTATTACGATAAGCCAATATTACGCATTGGATCGAGACACAAGTAACTTCCATTCTTTTTCTTTACTTTCACATAAGATATTCATCTGTCTAGTCTTTTTGCTGAAATATCCGACTTGTGTGTGACATGGGTTTTGGTCCTTCGTCAAAACCGTCAAGAAAACGAGCTACCGTTGCTGGCTCTTTCAAAGTCATATCTTCGGAAAGAAACTGATTCCACGCTAGTCAAGTTGTTACCATGAAATATTTTTTCAGCCGTCGCCGTAACATTAGTCTTTTGCATGGATTCCTAAACCATCATATGGCGAATGCCCTTCTAAGTTTTCCATTCTATTCATGTTAAAATCACACTTTACGCCTTCTTTCGGTAATGAATATCTGACACCGCTGTCGTCACAGTATTAGCTCTAGCGTCACATATTGCTGCTAACACGAAAAGAAGAGACGTTTACCTGCTAGTAGAAAATAAAGATCACTCGCCACGATGACACGTTCGGAGGATATTCCGAAAAGATGAATATTTAGTGGAAATTATTTATGATCTCAATCCAATAATTAGAAAGAAATCTCAATCGTGTGACGTCCAAGTCACCTGTACAGGATGTTCGGCAAAAAAGACCGTAACAAATATATTTCAATTAGAAGATAATTCTGTAGCATAAGGACGTCCTTTATAAGAATTTATCGTGAAAAAATCCTGTCCTGTTCGGTATAAGATATATCATTTAAGAATACTATACTTCGTGATTCTTCGTACATACGTATCATAAATATTATACACTTTGTACCTATCTTTGTTTCACTTTATCTTTGTACCTGACATATTTGCTTGCGACACTTTTGCAGACAACCTGTACATCGCATTGACTACATTAACTTAACGGTTATCTAAACAAATTGTACAAATTGTACTTAAAGGTCTAAACAAATTTTTAACATCCCATACACTAAGTCATAATAATTATAGTTGCTCTGTTGTGATCGTCGCGTCTTTTTAAGAATTACTCGCATAATAATTCATAATTAATATATATATATAATGTCTCTCTTTTTTCCTCCCTCTCTCTTTCTATATATATATATATTTATATATTTAATATCTTCATATATTAAATAATCATATAGCATTATCTTATGATTATTGGATTATAATCATTGGATTATAATAAAATTACCAAAAAAGCAAAGTAAACTGTCATAAAAATAAAAGGGTTTTCGTCGAAGCATATTTCACATACAAAAGCAACAGTTACTTATAGAGGCCTTGCGATTTTTGTTACCTACTTATATAGTGCATATACAATCTTCTCTTTAATAGTACTTTACTCTTTACTATCCCTCGCATATCCTTATTGTTCGCGCATACACGCGCCCCACGTGTGTGTCAAGTGTGTTTGTTAATAATGAAAGTGTAAGTGCATGATAATTATAGATTATTATTCGTTCATTTAGATTTGGCCCTTCCTCGGCAGAGTAAAAATTGATCGCGGCTAAAGGTTCTTAGTGTAACCGTCCATTACGAGATTAAAGTTAAAATCAGTCGAAGCCAGATTGTGACACTATCTTTTACAGTGATACTTCATTTTCAAGATTGCATGTAATGATGTAAATACACAGCAACACTCATTAATATATTGCGTCATCCCTATTTCAAATAAGAAATGCATCAAATCATTTTAATATGTTCGTACATTGTATTACTCGTTATTTTAAATATCAATAATTTAATTTTACTTATGCATATGAGTAACAGCAAAAAATTTTTAAATATTTCCTATTACATTGTATCGATTTCAATGAATTTGTTTTAAATGCAAGCGCTTATCACGAAGATTACATTTCGTCACTATATTCTATTTAAAGCAAGCCATCACTTTTGCAAATCGCATATTAGAAATAAGTAAGTTATTATTGTAGATATTTATAAGTCCAATATAGGCACTAAGATTTAATTTCTTGTGATCAAATTTTAATACGTAGTTACTCAACATAATGTTACTGTGTTAAAAGAATTATGAAATTAAATTTTGCAGTTTTATTATTTATTTATACAAGTACTTAAGCCTTTTAAAAATAATTTTCTTCTGTACATTCATGTCTAACCTTCTTATACTCTCTGATAAAAAAAACATTTTTTTTCTTTTTTAAAATAAATTTTGAAGTAATTTTTAAATGTTATTCGTATCCGTTTGGATTATTTCGACATTGCAAAATGTCTTCCCTTATTAACATAGTATGTATAAAAGGTAATAAAAAAATTTAATTCAGAAAAAGAATAGACAAATAAATTTCCAATGACAAGGAATAAATAAAGAAATTAGTTTGACCAAAATAAACAATTTTAAAGGCGATTCAAGTACTTGCATCAAAATAAGCAACGTTTAATTTTAATAAAATCAATTTCGAAATTGTTTTAATTACAGCAGAATATTGATCGCTATATTAAAATATATATACACGTTAGAAACTAACGCGCAAAATTTAGAAATTCTATTGTAAAACATTGGATACTACATGCAGTCTTAAAGTTACTTCGCATCTGCACGAGCTCGGAATAACACGGATCTAATTCGTATACCTTGTCACCAATCAAAGTGTCTAATTCAACCTGGCTTTGTCAAAGATATTACGGTCAATGCTAGAATAGTTTCTACGGTACTATTTCCATAAATAGCTTGCACGCTATGAAACACCTATAATGTTCTTGGGTTTTATAATTAATATAGAGATATAGTTGATCGTCAGCACTTGCGACAACGTATATAAAGTAAATAATAATCGTCATAACAAAAAATTTATCTTTCACATTTCCGTTGTACGTATATCTAAAAAAAAAAATTTAGTTAAAAAATTTGGAATGTTTGTAACATTTTAATTCAATTGAAACTGAAAATCATATTTGTTGCATATTGACGATCTACATTACTCTGAATGTTTGAAGTCGTGTTTCCTACAAAAACTATAAAACCCAAAACTCAGAGTCTAATTGGCAGTATAGTGTTGGACATTGCGCCCAGCGCAAGATGCATAGCAGAGCTGCTGCAATAGCCA
Organism: Temnothorax curvispinosus; assembly: GCF_003070985.1. Classification (NCBI taxonomy): domain Eukaryota; kingdom Metazoa; phylum Arthropoda; class Insecta; order Hymenoptera; family Formicidae; genus Temnothorax; species Temnothorax curvispinosus. Next base: position 335,067 of record NW_020225813.1, read on the forward strand.
AGGATCAGGAGGATCCTTAACCGTAACGAGAAAAAATTTTTTATGCGGCTTTGATTAAGTTAGTTGCGGATGTTACACATACGTGGCCATAGTACCAGTTGGAATAGGTGGTGTCTCCTCTGGTCTACCTTTAGGTCCGTATTGTCCAATGAAGGATCCATCCTCCGTAAAACGCCCTAGAAAACAAACGAATTTTATTATTTATGAAGAAAATATATAAAAATATAACGTTATGCAGGTACATACACAGAGGTTCGTTTTTCGCTTTCACAAATCAAGTAATAATGAATATTGCTATAAACATCAGCATGCAGTTTTATACAAATAATATATTTATTTCCGAATTATTTCGCCGGAGCACAAATGCATCGATTTAAGTGTTAAAAAAACGTGTGCGACGCGTGACTTCGTGTTCAGGAAAGTGGTCGATTCGTAATCGGCAGATCTTGATCTTGACTCTCACCTCATGCATGCCTCGGTTTTAGACAAGATTAATTAAAGAGTGGATTATGAGTAAAAAAAAGCGTGAGGTGAATGATAACCCGTTTCGGAAACTTATATTTCGTACTTCTACTGTTTCGTCTCAAGAATATGTTTGATGAACTTACCTTAGACTAGAGTGGCAAATGCCTGCGAATTTGGTTCCTGCTTACGCTGTCGGCCATACTGACCAATGAAAGAACCATCTTCGTTCATGCCCTCTGTATCGAGTCAAGCAATGAAGCAAATAAAATATATAACAAAATATGCATGACAAATTGAAAATAAAATAGTCTAAAGCGAACATATAAACGAATACGACTTATGCAACTGCGGCTGCAAAGTGTATGCAAAAGGAAGCAATAACATGATATAAGAAAAATCTAAAACGTGAAAATAAACTCAGCTGTGACATATGAGATTCGTAAATTTCATTTTGCTCTCTAAGATTAAAATATTAAAAATATTACAAAAATATTAAAATTTGGTGCATTTCTACGTTGCAACAATAATTCACAATAATACATACCCTACACGCAGAAAATTTTTCTCGAATAATGTAGAATACTCATAATAAAATTTACTAGATTTGCTAGGTACCGGTAAGATATACGCGTATTCAACCGGAAATTAATATATGACAATAGAAAAGTAATAGTTTGATCAGATACATCTTGTAACCTAAAGGTAAATAAATTTGCCATACTAACAAGGAAATATGAGAACAGTAAAATAAGTCCCATACTAGTATGTGTATATTCGACGTTGTAGCTTGAATTGCCAACATCACATGTCTTGGATTGAGCGTTGTTTTTTAAGACAGTATAGGAAAAATATAATCTAGAATGGTACCTATTGTGAACTGTATAGAAATATTCGTTGCGTATCTGGCAATAGTCTATGTTCTTCATAGAAATGCGATAGTAACCGCGATCGTGGACGACGGAAGGCGCGCGGCGCGAGCGGCAACGTGGGCTCGCGCGGCGAGAGGATTCGGCTCGCGCCCGCTACGCGGCGCATCGCCGGTACATTCTCGCATGATTAAAATTCAACATCGACCTTTATATCTAGGGCAGCTCGGCAGGGTCCTTACAGCGTTCTTAAGTTCGCACGTGGCGGACAGGTGACCGCCACAGCCTATAACGGCAACTTATTCAACTTATGTTTTTTGACATGACTGCAACAGACATGTTTTTTGTTCATCAGCGATATTCGGAATAAGACACAATCGGACAAGATATAATTGAATCATTCGTCTTTAAATTAACATAGTAAAACGCGCTCTCGAAAGTCCCATACTTGATGGAAATATTTACTTCTGCGTATAGTTTTATTTTTTGCTCTCTAAATTTTCCTATACTTTCTTGAAATCTTTTGCATATTATGACTATATCCTAGCCGTGCAAGATTAGTATGGTATTTACTTTGTTCGTGTATACTTGTATTTACGAGAAAAATTTTCTGCGTGTATTTAAAAACGTCAAATTCTTCTAAACTTTTTTTAATTCCTCTATTCTCAACTGATATCTACTAATTCAACTTACTCCTCTTGCACTGCTCTTTCTACTATCTTTTTGCTACTTTGCGATGCATAAATTATACATACGCATAGTATATTCGGTTTTTCATTTGTTTCTTGATTTTATGGATTGAGCGCACAATATTCTATGCATGTGCTGTTAGAATGAGTAGCGATCGAAAAAATGAAAATAGAGGGTTCGCTCAATCCCGCCGATTTAAAGTTAGACATGTATAGACGCGACTAATCAATTGTCATAGTACTTGATACTCGAAAAACACGCACAACAAATATCTTTAATTACATACTACTTTTTCATATCACAAGGACTTTTCTAATATTATATATTATTTTTAACAATTCCAAATAGAATTTTAAACCCATTACCTGTATCACCATCGCCATACTCCGCCATGGAATCGGTGTCGGATTCAGGATGTTTACCATCCACATGAGAAGAAGATGCCAAGGACGCGCGTCCGCCGGCCGATTTGGTGTCCAACGGTTGCGAATATTCATGGAATCCACCCTCGTCGGGATAATCCCCTCGTCCGGCAGCCAGTTCTCGTTCATGCACCGCGTACTTTCCGCCTCGATTTCGTTTAATCACGCAAACGATTATCAGCACCAAAAGGAGGATAGCGATTGCTAGCATCATTCCTTCAGCGAAAATATCACAATCTTAACATATACCAGTCATCGAAAAAATTGGTCTAAAAATTAAGAAAAAAAAATATTTACCTATAAACCAGCCAGCCGTCGCAACATTTTCCTTCGGTTGAATAATGGGTCCTTCGCTACTCGTCACTACTTCTTGGAAAGCACTCTCGCTCATGTAGTCTCCGTCGACAGCGACGACTGACATCACATAGGTTTCACCGCTTTGAAGACCGCGAACCTGCGTGATTTATAGCATTTTTTAATGATCATATAATTATATTTATCTTATTTAAATATTAGAATATAGTTAGGTAAAATCAAAATGCAAATTTAATGAATACAATATTAATCAGAGTTTGGATATGATAGTCAAAGACTCTAATACACAAGACCGAAAAAAATTCTGATTAATAGAGCTTGTTATGAAGATATCAAGAAGCCTTGTGTATAAATTTATCATTACCGTAAACATACCTCAATAGTATTCGACTGAAACTCGGGATCCGTCTTCAAAAAGATCGTTTCGCCTTTCATCTTGTACCTGACAAAGAAATGACTTCCCGGATTACCGTTCAAATTCGGCAACCAAATGACTCTTACGTGTGAATATCCATTCTCCACTGGTATAGTTTCCCACGTAAATTGTGGGATGTCAGGTCGTTGAGACGTTCTAGTCTTTTGCTCGATAAAATAGCTACAAAAATACATTAAAACTATAAGTAACATACATGACAAAAATGACATAAAATAATGTTTACAAATGTTACTGATATTTAACTTCGTTCTTGTAGCTCATGCGACACTTACTCATTGCCTTCACCAACTCTGGTTGTGGCACGTATGTGAACGCGGTAAATCGTATCAGGCGCTAATGCGGCTAATTTGGCACTCGTAGCTTGTGGCTCCATAACATGCGGCTTTCTCTCGAGTAATGTTCCCAACTTTGTGCCGTTCACAACTTGATAATAAATTCTATATCCGGTTAAAATACCATTCGGTTCCGCGGGTCGCGTCCACACTAGGAACAATGCACTGGATCCCATAGGGAATGCTTCTAAACTGAGCACTGTCCCTGGTACTCCTTCCGGTGTGTCAAAGCTTAAAGTCTCAGACGCAGGACCGGTGTACCTGCACAAAATAAACATTATTTAAAGACAAGGTAGCTATGAGAAGCAAAATATATGATGGCGATATATAATCGAAGTGTTATTACCTGCCGTTGTAAGCGAGTATTCTCACGAAATTTTTACTATATGGAACGAACTTCGTGATTAACGCATGCGTTTTATTTCCACCACGAATATCCATCTCGCGCATTCCCTTTTCACCCTCCTTCTCCGTCCACGTTTGAATCTTATATCCTTGCAATTCGCCCCTTACCGACTCCTCGGGTACCGGACTCCACGACAGCTGAGCGGTTGTACTCGATTTTATTTGATTCAGTGTAAAATTGCCGGGTGCTTGCAAGGGTACTGAAATAGCAATTTAACGTTTTATGAGCAAAGTCGATGTATTAATAATTAATCTTAGTATATAATAACAATAACAATTATAATAATAAAGTTAATTTTATCAGTGGATTACCGTCTTCTCCAGAGTATCCGATAATTTCATTAGCTGCAGCTTTACTCTCTCCTTTCGCGTTCGAAGCGATGACCTTAATTTTGTATCTTTGATAAGTAGGTTGATTGTCCACGAGATAATTATTTTTCCTCCAATCATATATATCAGCTGTAGCCCATGTCTCACCCGGTATATCTCTTTTGTAATATACCCTGTATTTAAAGTGGGGGGCATTATGCTCTATTTGCGGCATGGTTGTCCATGAAATAACCAAATTTTGAGGCGTTGTACCCTTGCCCATAATATTGTCTGGATTTTTGTAAGGAACGTCTTGTTCGGTGGTACAAACATCGCTGTGTGGTGACGGTAGAGAAGGGCCTGAATTAGAAAATAATATCAATACATTAGTTTAACATATTTATCCTAAAGAAGAGATAATAGCCATAGTAAATTGACTCGAAAATTGTGTAATTAAGATCTGAATTATATATTATTATACATATATGTACATAATTATATATCATTGCAATTCATTCATTTCAAAGTAGTCTTTTAGTTTTCAAGCGTTTTCTCACCTATTTTATTCCATGCAAGAACGCGGAATGTGTAATTGGCCCAAGGTGACATAGACACTTCGTATGTCTGGTCTGTAGCTGGGACGTAATCTTTGGCTATCTCCCAGGTATCCGGTGCAAAAGTGGTGTTGTATTGGATCGTGTAGCGCAGAATGGGAGATCTGTTATCTCCCATGGGTATCCATTGAACAAAGGCCGCTTTAGACATGCATTTAATGCCGATTAATCTTGGCGCATTAGGTACATCCTGAACTATCAGCGTCGCTTGTGCTCTCGCTTCGTCGAGATCAGTGCGGGCGACGCACGTATAGATACCGGAATCCAGTTCGGTCGTCTTTGTAATCATTAGAGAATAGTCGGTACTTCGTACGAATCTCGGTTCCATCTCAAAGTCTATTGGTTCACCATTGCTCAACCAGTCTATGGTCAGAGGTAGACTGGGATCAGTAACGGCATTGCACCTAGAACAAACATAGAAAAGAAATTAAGCAAAACCTCCTAATTATACATCAGGAGATAACAGATTTACTTTTACTTCTATCGAGATTTCAATATTTTTTTGAAAAATTTTACCTGAATGTGGCAGTGGAGCCCGCTGCAACCTCGTAGTCCTCCGGCTCATCCGTTATCTTGGTGTGTTCTTTCACCACCAAACTGGCGGACGCATTCACTTCGCCGAATTTATTGGAAGCGTAGCACGTGTAAGTACCAGCATCCAGGAATATCACGTTCTCGATTTCCAAATCGCCTATATCCAAAATCTTGTAACGACCGCCGGTCAATTCTTGCCCGTTCCTGACCCACTTGACCTCGGGCTTGGGTGCGCCGAAAACGCGGCACGTAATCCGGATGGTTTTGCCGTCGACCGTGCTCAAGTTCATGGGCGGTTGCGTGATATCCGGATAGAGCGCCAACACGTTCACATATACGTCTTTGTAAACGTATCCCAACGAGTTGGTAGCGTTACATCCATAATTTCCCGTGTCTTTTTTCACCAGCCTCTCGATGACAATGGAATTCGCCGTGACTTTCCTCCTGTTATTCGGTGGCGCTTCAGATATCGGTTTACCATTGTAAATCCACTTGATCTCGGGAACGGGCACGCCGCTGGCCTCGCACTTGATTTCGGCAGTCTCGTCCTCCGCAGCGTTCACGAACTCCGGCTCAACGGTGAAATATGGTACGGCCATTACTTGTAGATTTATGGAATACGACTGGGCTGTTCCTACTCCGTTCGATGACTCACAGGTGTATTCGCCCCCGTCCTCGAAATTGACGTGTTTTATGACGAGAGATTTTCCGTAATTTCCTTGAATTATTCTATCGCTCGGTCTGAGCAACGCGCCATTTTTGCTCCAAACTATCTGCGGTAAAGGCGTTCCTCCGAATATGCAGTATAGTTCTACCTTCTTGCCACGCAGAGCAACCTCATTTTTCCTGCTGACGTACTGCCTTTCAGGGGGATATTTGTTCTGGCCGGCGGACGCGCCTGTAGAAATTACGTTTAACAAAACCTTATTGCCTACTTTGTATTCGTTTCTGAACACAGATGTGGCGGCACAGGCATAGTAAAAGTCATCCGAAGCGTCGTTTCTCGTAACATTGCTGAACCAGAGATTACCCTCCGGATCGAGAGTCATCCTTGAGTTATTGATTGACTTGATACCACCAGCGATATCCTGAATCAGCCAATAAACATTTGGCTTAGGCCAGCCATCGGGTGGTTGGCAGGTAAGTTTGAAGGGGGAACCCTCGTTCGCGTTTAAAGTTATTGGGTTTTCGTCCTTGAACGAATTTAATTCGGCCTTTCGAACGAACACCGAATTCGACGTAGCTATGCCCCACTCATTTTCGGCGAAGCACTGATACTGTCCCAAATCTTCATCTCTCGGTCTTGAGATTACCAAAGTGCCTCTACCAGGTTGTTGAGAAATGCGATCGTCATACGCCGGCCACTCAAAGTTCTTTCCATTTTTAATCCAACGATACCTATATAAAATTATCTAATATCAAAATTTCTTCTGACACATGTAATATACATCACAAATGCTTCTAGCACAATAATGTTAAATATAATAATAAATATATATATTTGCACATAAATTATCAAGATTTAACATTGATGGAACATGTTAAATATAACATACAAGCTTTATACCTTAATCCCTCTCATTTATAAATAGATTTCTTTTTATAAATAAAAACTATATACATTAGATAATAGTTTATAAAAAACTCTGCCAACGCCCATACGGTTAGATAAGTCAGGCATCTGTATTAGCGATGATTATTTCACACATATTAAAGCTATGAGATCATCTTTGTAATTAAGATCGGCTAGTTGCAACCGGCTTCCTTACACTGTACGTTACACTGTACGAGATGAATAAGCCCGACAAGTGCAATGAAACTTCATGAATGAGATATTCCGAAAGTACATTTTCCGTTCTTGAGCAACTTAACAAGTGTGACAAGTCATATTTACATAATAGCTATTTCCTTGATAGCACTTGTAGGCTGTATCTAATAATACCATCAGACAGCGCATAAAGTGACTTAAAGAAATTTATTCTACATGTAATAAACAAGCTCTAAAAAAAAGCAAGAAAATGCAGATACGTACGTTGGAACTGGCTCGCCCTCCGCTTCGCATTCAATCAGAAATGGTTTGTCATTCTCGTTGACTTTTGTTTGAGCCACTTGAAACAGCTGCTCGTCCGTTGGCGGCTGTTTAGATATTCGTGGCGGTGATTGAACTAATAAACAAAAAATGTATTAGATCCAAAACGATTACGCCATTGAAATAAAGATAAACTAGTAGAAAAGAAACACACAAATATAATCTAAAGAAGAAAAAAACAAGAGGCATTTATGGATTTATGTTCAATGTAATGAAACTCCGCTATGATAGATAATCTTCATGATTTTTAACTTAAGTATGGTAAGGGTCAGCCACAGCTCACTATAACTTAATTGAAATAAATATACCACATTAAGAAGATTTATAAAAAGAATGGAAACAGACACATGGTAGGACAAATCTAACGTTCTTTAAAATATATGTACAAATACATACAGACACTTTGAAAGTAACGAATCTGGGATCTAACAGAAATAATATTCTACATTTTGTATATTGGAATCGTGTTATGTTGTATTATGTATATGTTGGAATTATGTTGCATTGCATATGTAAAATAATATAAAGTATAATAAAATATTCACATAGAAACAATTTAGAATGTTTTTATGTTTAATGTTTCGTTAATGTATATGTGTTCATGTTCTAACAGCCAAAGGTAATCTATACACAGATGTAATTGCGTGAATGTACAAATATTGAGTGTATGGTCTGGAGCCGTATAAATGGGTACAGATGTAAATGTGTGAATACACAAAAACATAGCAGCTCCGTGTAGAGAATTTATTAATATTATGTGGCAAAATGGTTTTGCGTGAATAAAAGGTCGCTTGTAATAGAAAGCACGATTATGAAAAACGGTTTCCATAATAGTGTGTTTCACCTTCTACATTATCCGGGACACGTACTATAATTGAAAATCAAAAATCATAACTTTAATGGCAAGATTCATTGAAATTCGTAGCGTAATAGAATAAAAGTCTTATATGGTCGACCATAATTTGAAGGGTATTTACGGGCAATCAAATTATTTATACTCACTTATAGCTGAAGCGCCAAGCACCAGCGTGAAAACAATACACACGGCGAGTCTCATTGTCACTTCGTGTTTAGAAAACTGAAACAATAATATTTCTTTTATCAGAAGATTTCTTCTTAATCAGAATTATGAGAAATAAGAGCAACTTCGATTAACTTAAGCCAGCATAATCACTCACGGCAAAATTTCTACCTGTATAATTTATCGTCTCTAATTTTTAACCCTACCCACGTTAATAAAATATTACAGATAAGTTAATAGTCACCCTAAAAAATGAGGAAAAGCAGAAATGTATTAAATAATTTACAAGCAGCTTTTGTATCACATCGGTTGCACAATAGCTACCCAGATCGTTTCTCCGAGTGTTACATGAGCGACGCGACGTAATATTTTAAAGTAAAGAAGAAAAGAAAAAAACCGTCCTTTTGCACTTTACTAACGATATACTTGACGAGCAGCGTTCATATGCCGGGCCGTGTTTAATGTGAATAACAGACGAGAAATGAAAAGAATTTACTCGAAACGGATCTTCGCCTGCTGAGAAGGACAAAAATCCTTTAAAAAAAAAAAAATCAATATCTTATCTTATCTTAATAAATCAATATGTCCTAATACTAAACAGTGATTAGTCTGTGACAAACGATTCTATTATGCTTTTTCTGAGGGACGAGCAAGGGACGGATATGCTACCAAAAAAAGCAGGCTCTTTATTATTCCCTGTTGGAGATATTTGAGAAGAAAGTGAAAGTTTTTAAAATCATAAAATACGTAAAATGCAAAATGGAGGTTTATATATTACAGTAAAAGAGCAAATCGGTGATCATACATTTACAGTTTACACATGTACTAATTTTACCAGTAAATAAAATATTAAAAGACAAGTGTTAAAAAACATTTGATACTTTCACTATAACAAAATATGCACTGGCTATTTTAATTCAGCAAGAGCGTGCGCAAAGAACAGACAATTCGAGTGACAATGTAGTTCCCCATGTTGCAATAAATAAAAACTGTATTTCAAATAATATAAGAATATATTTATCCATCTTTCTTTATATCTTTGAGAAATTTCTCTTTCAGTTTTCTGGGAATGTTTATTTTAGCTATCATATTATCAGAGATTATATTATAGTTCATACTTTTGTCTCTTTATTTCAAATAAACAAAAAAAAAATCAAAGAACGTCAAATTGTAGTCCAACTAGTAAACCATTTGTCAATAAGATATGCAATTCACAAAGCATTTGTATCAATTGGTACGTTTTTATAGCGTTTCAGAAAGTGTGTATAAAGATCGGTACGAAAGTAATGCCTCCTTAGAAAATTTTATTTCTGAAACTATGGTTTTTACATGAAATAATGGTCAATCTTTATTGCGTACACTGTTGTTTTTATACATGATCTCCATCTTTTTCTATGCACTTTTGCCATCTATAAATCAGATGCTCTGGAAAATGTCCACGAAGTGTATCCTTCAATAAGTGGTAATAAGTGTAACCTTCAATAAGAACTGAAGAAAAGTGTTGATCAAGAGAGAGAGAGCCCTCAAGAGTCAAAGCAAAGATTTGTATCGCACTGGTATACAGCGTCTGACTCACGAAAGGTAAAAGTGCATAGGAAAAAAAACATAAAAATTATGTGAAAAAAATAAGTGTGCACAATAAAAACTGACCATTATTTCATGTAAAAACTATAGAAATATCCAGAAATAAAATTTCCTAAAAATAAAAAAATTAGAAGGCATTACATTCGTATCGACCCTCGTATATTAGTTTTCTAATAATAATGTTTATTAGTAGTAAATCTTTTCAGTCTTCTCAAAATCTTAAGTAATTATATCTATACATTTACTAATAAATATACAAATACAATTATTGAATTTTACTCTTATATATTGCAACATACATTGTATATATTGGGATATCGCATTAGACATTATTCGTTAACACTAGAACAATCAGCATTGAATGTATATTTAATTTTACCACATCCGTCAATTCGACAGGTATTTGAAAAAACATTTTATTTATTTTAAATTTCTTTAATACTTAAATAATAATTAACGAACATAGCTGCAAAGATTTTAGATTATTTTTATAGATTTAGTTCTAAAGATATTTAATATTTTAATAGAAACCTTTTTTTCATAGTTTTGATTCTATCAATAGGAAATAAATAAGTATAAATATATTTTGCAATAACAACATTTTCGAATTACTGTTACATTCTAGAAACTGTTATCTACATTTTAAAATAAAATTTAAATTAGACGTTGGATCAATAAAATTACTTAGCACCAAAGATAAATATACCTTTCACTAACATAACACGTGCTTATCGCACAACTTATGTCCATTTCTATCAACGCAGATTAATTTTGATCTTGGTTTAACTTACCTGTCATCTTTTCCTAGTTCTCTAAAAGTTAGAAAAAGATAGAAAGTAAGTTAAACCGAGATTAGAAGTTAATCTACATTGGTAGAAATGGGCATTAGACAGCAAAGTGACAATGAAAATATGATTTTCCTAAATTGTTATCAAAATACCGCATCATGTCGTAGTTGTTTCTTGTTAGTATAAATAAGATCTTTTATATCTTGACAAAAATCAACATAAATTGCAACAAAAGCATCTTAACTCCCGAAAGCCATACTGGGATCTCAGGAACCCCAACGAAATTTTGGAACTATATTTGGAACTATCATTTATATTTAGAATATTTAACATTATTGTTCGACTACCTCACTGACTTTTATTGTTTGCGGATTTAAATCACTCTGCGGTTGGTCATAGAGTGAGACGGACGTGCTTCTCAACATAATTTTCTTAATCACTTCGATGTCTATACCGTGGTTTCTCGATATTTGGCACGCAAAAACTTGTACGAATTTTATTTATCTCGTGATGTCTTTACAATTTTATATATCTTTATAACCAGAAGAGCTTTTTATTATTATTTTTTTTAGACGCACAACCAAGTAACGTTTGTATGTATCGTAACATTGTCATCTGAAAAGGGTCAAAATCCATGGCCGAAACGTTGTGCTAATATTAGTAAACCTGGCCAGTTGGGTCGATTTTAAAAGACAACCACTTTATTATTAACATTTTTAAATGTGTATTTTTTAGTAATAATTTTTATTTTGGCAAATTCTGAGATTACCATCATACTTCTCGCAATCAGAATGCTTTACGATCGATTGGGAAAAAAAAAATATTACAGTACGTTGATTTTTTTTCAAGCTTATAAGCAAAAAATGGTTGGGGTCCTCCAGATCCCAGTGGGCTTACACGTATGCAAAAAATAAGTGTGGCCTGCAAGGATTATAATAATATCCGCAATTTAAGACGAGAAATCTAACATTCGTCATTTTAACAAAGTTGGTTGTTCTAGTGTTAAAGATATTTTTTAAAACCTTAAGAAAGTTAAGGCTTCCAAAAGTATCAGATTGAAGAATCTCTTTGAAAGTCGCAGCACGCAACAGCTCAGATTTTCCCCCGACTCCGTTAAAAAATATATAATCGCAGAAATTCGACGCATCCGGCGAACGCGGCACCGTCGAATTAACAAACGTGGCACCGTCCGATCTTCTTCAATTAATCATGCATCACCCGGATCCGTGCCCGCGGTCGTGAACCCGGCGAATCCCCCGTGCCATTTTTTTTTTGCCGTTGCGGTAAACACAAAATTGCCCGCACACATGTATACACACAGGCGCGCGCGTGCGCTTAAAAAGCCTCGGCGTGATCGAAGCTGACCCAATTATCAGAAATTTTCAAATTCGCCGGGATGTTGTGGGACGGTGGTTGCCAATGGTGATGCGAAAAAATGGGCGTGCACCCGGCGCCGATAAGAACTTGAGAACTGGGAACGAGACAACGAGAGGAAGGAAAGAAGCAGAAAAATAGAGAGGCGAACGCGAGGCTGACGAGGGGCCGGGCGGCGTATTTTCTCACGTCGCTCTATCGATGCCCGCGGGAGTCGCGGGAGCACTCGGACGTCGCCGGGAACCGTCGGGAGGATCCGAGGGAGATTCGGGATTCGCCTGACTCGCCACTCTCGCCAGCCGATCCGAATGGAACGCGTCGTCGCGTTCGACGACGTCGCCCCACGATGATCTCACTCGCGTCGTGCGTCGTCCTTCGCGGGTCTCGCCCGACTCGACTCGCCTCGCCTCGCCTCGCCTCGCCGTCCTCGCCGAGCGGAAGCGCGATCGAATTGATGATCCTCGCGATTCGCGCGGGCGCGTCTCGTTCCGGTCGCCAGGAGAGTCTCGCAATACTCTCGGACTCTCGGCAACTTGCCTGACTCTGCCACTGTCTGCCGCTCTGGCGCGGTAAAACGGGCGGCGAGTAAACGCGAATGGGAATGGGAATGGGAACGGCAGGGCGAAAAGCGGGAAGCGGGCACACCCGCGACGCGAGATCGCATTGATCGGGCCCGTCCGCTCGGTTCGTTCGATTCGCTCGGTCCCCGCTTCCTCGCCGCGTCGATTAAAATCGCGGGACACTTACCGATCCTGGGCGTTCGGCGTGGCGCGATCACGGTGCCGAGAACGTCGCTATCACCAGGGCATCGTCGAAAAAACTGCGGTCCGCGAAAAACCACCGACACTTCCGATACGTAACTTCGCCGTACGGTACCGCGCTATTGTGCGTGTAAACGTCTTACCTGTGTACGTGCATGTGTGCGATACGGTACGCACCGCGCCGCGCTGCACTCAGTCTTCGCCAGTCCTCGGTCCCGTCACCTCTCGCCGCCCGGCCGCCCTCGCCGGTCTAGGAAAACTAGATGTAGGGAGGGCACCACGTCGGTAACGCTATCTACTATACCGAAGGATAACTCGTTACCGACGAGGATAATTACCGATAACACTAAGCTGTTCATGTCTATATCGAATTATATATATTTTATCCCCCTCCCCCTTTTCGAGACATTAAATTCTGTTCTTTTTCAGTTGAATTCCTTGTACAGATCTTTTTTCTTTTCCTCCTCACGTAGGAAAGAAGAAGAGGAAAGATGAACGGTGCAAGAACGGTTCAGCTAAAGAACGGACTTGGTTATCTTATTATTAGTATTATAATCTAATAATATCTTATGTATTTTTATGACTGTGAAAAATGTATAACATAATTAACGTTATAACCCAAACATTTTTTACATAGCTTTAAGATGGTGACAAATAAACTATACTTAGTAACGTAATTCAAAGGTCTTCTCCCCAATATGTCGAAAAGTAAAGTAGAATTCATGTATAAAATTCGACAAATATATCTGGATTTAATTAAAAGTAAAATCCAGGGATTGTGTTCGTATAACTGAAGAGAAATATTCTCTTACACATGTTTCCTGATTTATTACGTGCAGCAGTTTTGAAACGAGAAAATACATACATCTTATATGTAACTTATTTACATACAAATTGATCGTAAATTTTATTCTGAATCCTTGTACTTTTCATTAACCCTCTGAGTTAAAAAAAAAAAGATCAGCTTGATATACTGTGACTACAACAGTAAAATAGCAGTAAATACTGATAAAACGTGAAATTTTTTAACCAAAGAACCTTGAATCCTATTTTTAAGTTGATCAATTCTGGTATAGCTATATGTAACATGTATATTGTGAATAAAGAGAGGTTTTATTGATCAGGTCGATTAAACAATTTGATATTGCTCGGGCTCTACTTCGTGAATATGTCGTAGGAAAAATGTAACTTTGACTTGTTCAACGTGTCGACATAGCTTCATGGCTAAACTCGTTCGTAGTTTCATGTGCTGGGTAAGGGAGGGAAGATTCAGCAACAAAAACGCAAGACCATCAATCTCCTATAACGAACAGAAATATATTACCAGTTAGAATTGCGATTAAAATTTCAATCAAGATATAATCAACACGTATACTCACCTCTTCTTTGACGCGATACGCAAGATCTTTGCAGTCGTTTGTTTTTCTGAGGTATCGAAACACGTCGTCTACGCTCCAATATAATGGATTTGAATCCAGCTTTCGAGTCTTCGGTCGCCGCTGTGTCTTTTGCATTTTCAGATATTCGGCGTCTGCCTCGGAACAATCGGATTCTATGCTTGTGTCCCAATCTCTCTTAGTCCCTCTAGTGATCCCCGTGCCTTGATTGAATCTTTTGGAATGTTGCTTCGAATTTAAATTTAGGAGACTGGGCAGTTCTCGATCTTTAGCTTTTCTATCGTTGAATGAACTACCAGAGTCTTCCGAAGCATTACTGGAAGCTACTTCAGTTTTAAAGTCATCTGACTTGTCGGATTTCTCTAAACCTTTCTGTATCATGATATCTATCTCTGAGAGCGGTTGTCTCCCATCGAACGTCTCTTCAGCTTGGCTCTCTGAAATATGCTTCGCCAAATCTAACGATATAAATGGCATTTCATCTTCCTGATCGTATTCTTCGTGAACCTCTTTATGCTTGTTTGCCCATCTGCCACGTCGTCTTTTACGCCTTCTACCCCACGGTTTCGGTTTTTGCACCATGATACTTGTATATCCTTTCGGTTTTCCTCGTTTTCCAGTTCCAACCGTGGCTGCTGAAAATTGAAAATTGAAAATGTCAATGGTGCATGTATGCGTGTGCATTTTATACATTAATTATAAAATATTATGAATACAACAAACTTGCATATGTGCAATATATAATTTCTTTAAGATATTCAGTTGCTTACTGTATTTCGTTTTTGACGTTTTATAACACTCATCTGGACATTCGTTTTCCGATATATGCAACGGCCCAAATAAATTCGGGCATACCATTAATTTTTTACAAATACTTCTGCAAAAATCTGCTACCATGTCTCCCGATGTAACAATGGCCACACTCGCGCGATATGTGTTATTTTTATGCTTTGCCTTCAAGACTTCTAAGTGAAACCCAGGATCTGGTTTGGTATCACATTGCAAAACCTTTAAAATTCTAGCACTTCTATATCCAACAGATACTATCATTGACAAAACTTCCCGCATGACCAATATAACTGGTCCAGGTCCTACTGACTTTGGAAGTGTCGCTAATTTACCCTTCGATATCATGGGGCCTGTGAAGCACCGGTAATTAAAATATATCTTTGGACACCAGAGAGAAGAGCGTGGTTCAGATATCGGTATGTCCAAAACATTGGTTTTCTTCTCCTCCTTCACAGACGTTTCTAATTTCTTACAAATTTCTACATAGTCGTGCGGAGGTTTTAACGGATAGTGATTAGACTCACACCATCCGACGGGAAATATTTGCAAGGAATTCATGTCGACTATATGATCTGGCCGAAAATACTCGTAGTTATCTAACTTTATCCATAACAGATTGTCAACGATTTTGTTAATGTGGGCAGCGCATATTACATGTTCATGTTCTGGATCGACAGCTTCCAGTCGCATGCCACATTCAAAGCCTGCCTCACTGGCACTCGCACGTTCATTAAATAAGTTCTCAGGCGCTGCGCTAGCATGGCATGCTTCCAAATATTCATTCCAATCAAAATTTTCCGTCTTCGAAGTCCAACCTTGTGGATGGGTAATCCTGCGGGTATTCAGATCAAGATTTTAACAGGAAAAATAATATTAAGATCAAATGTTTAAAAATATACAATATTTGTGAAAAAATATATATTCTACACGATTATATGAAACAGTATATCTTTAAAGAATTATGATAAAATAAATTATTTTTAGATTAACATATTCGTTACATTTATTTGATACTTACATAATATTGTTTTTTTGCGCCCATCCAATTGGAAATATATATGGATGTTCTGCAGTGCACAGCCATGTATTATTTTCTGAATTATTAGAGGCAAGCGTATTATCTGATTCATCCAAGCATTTAGCGCGTACATCAATGTTCACAAGAAAATATATATCGTCAAATACTTTCGTTACAGTAGCAGGACAAATTTTCATCCTATCTGCTGGATTTAAAGCTTCCAATTTCATTCCAACTTCGAAACTATGCTTTGGATGATCTACATTATTATTAAATAATTCTTCCCCTAACTCATAATCTTTCGGTTTAGATTCTAACAACTCCTTCCAGTCTTCATATTTATGCAAATCGACTATTGAACTAGGTGGTTCCAAAAACCAAGTGGAAATCGAATCTAAATTTGATTTAGACGTGAATCCATACGAATGTAAACGCTCGGATGTACAAAATATCCAGAAGTCTTCACGAGTAGAATCTGGAGTATCGTATCTCAATAAAAGACGTCCTCCGACGTTCTCCATAATCTGGAAAAAGAATCATCAAATATTTTCAAGACACATCACACGATTACACACAAATATCCTTAACTATTAAATCATTAATAAACAAAAGTAAACACTTTGTTCATTTTTATTCTTTTGCTTATAGATTTTGATTTCTATAACGTCTAATTCTGTTCTTACCGTAGCTACCCATAACTTGTACGGATGCAACACATCACTTATCTCAACCTTCATACCCTGTTTTATCCTATCTGCCATACTTAGGCCATCCTGCAAGGCGAGTGTTATGTTAGATTTATTAGAATATTGATTATAATATATGTAAAATTCTAGAAATATTAGTATCTTACCCCTGTTAACATCTCAGCTGGGAGTGTACGTGCCGTTGTCAGAAATTCGTGCAGCTTGTCTACGCAGTCTGGTGATCTCTCAAGTATAACATCAGGTGGTTTTAATTTTTTATTATTTTTCGCACTCCAACCAAGTTCATGGCCAGCTTCTTTCGTAAGATTAAACCAAAATTCTAAAGATCTATCGTCCCCGCCAAAGTAACGCAATCGCAATAAGGGTCCGCAAGCCATGACAATAGAGGCTACCCAATACGACACTTCATTCTCATCGTTACTTTTTTGCACTGGTACTTCTAATGACATGCCTATCTCAATACTGTTCTGCAATGTCAACTCCACATGAGGGAACACGATCTGTGGAACTTCCACACTCTCCGTGGCGTCGAGATAGTCTTGCCAAACAAATACATATTCTAAAATATAAACGATATGATATATTATTCAATCTGAATTTGATATATACTAAAAACAAATTGTGATTTTACTTTATCTGACTCTCTCAAATATCATTATGACAAAAACTTAATAATATATTGAATATAATATATATTCTACAAAAAGAAACTGATATTATTTATTAATAACAATGTAGATGAAAGAAATATTATAATAAAATAAAATATTTTTCAAGAATATTTCACTTAAAAACTTTTCATCACTTTTTTATTTAAATCACACTTATATTAATTATTCTTTCTCATTAAATTCGTATTATATTAATATGTATAAATTATTTTAAACGAAAATATTTAATTTATCGAACTAATAACTTTTTTTACCCTGACATTTTTATCTGCTATTACTGATGCGCAAAACGCCATTTTCTGAATTGTTAATATAGAACAGATAGTGAGAGTAGAAGTACGTTTGTAAAAGATAAGAAAAACACGTCAAAAAGACAATGCGAAAACAACGCAACGCGTGCTCTTTGATAGTTAATTGCCGTAATACGTGAATTTTCTCCCGTACAGTGTACGTAATTCACTTCTCAAAAGTTTTATTTGAAAACGCGTTCAACTACCATGTTGTCTGTAATCTACTCTTATTACCTTTATTGGAAAGCGATAGCGCTCAAGCTGACCGTGTAAAAAAAAAAAAACGCGCGGGATAACTTGACAATCACGTGTAACTCCGACATCGAGAGAACCGATGAATTTCGTTCGCGTGACGGTAAAAATTTTTTGCGTACACGAAATTTAAAACGGACGAGTATATAAAGTTACGAAATTTTTACCTCCATCCTGCGGTCTCTCCTGCGCTCGGTTCTCGTGCGTCTCCATACTTTATTTACACCGCCGGGCCGTCGAGCGAAATACACGGCGGGACCATTAATGGATCTTTGGCGAAGGGCTGGCGATTGTTGCGGGCGAAATAAATGTGGCGAGCCCTGATAGGAAGAGTAACACCTACGAATCACCGTGCGCAAATGAGTGAAGGGCAGTGATCCCAAATCGTAGGATTTTTCCACGCATGCTCAGCAGCGCAGTACAGTGGCGTACCTACGTAGCCCGCGGGAACGTCCGGGGTATCGTCGGGGCGACCACGTCCACGAACGCTAAAACGCTCGACCCCGCGGACCCTCAGCCCGAGAAAAAGTCACTAGATCGCGAGTCGTGCATGCAAGACTACACCTCGAATGAAAATCCTTGAATATAAATCTCAGAATAAAAAATGCATCGGGTCTCACGCTTTTTTGCACTCAAGTTCAAGTTCAAGTTCGCATCGATTTCCTACTGCAATGCCGGCTGGCTTATTTGGCGTTCTGTAAATAACGATCGCTCGTAATTGTTAATTGCATACTAATTTAACCAAGAAAGTTTAGTTCATCACTTTTCATTTCATTCATTTTCAAGGTTGTAATCATTTTCTTAATCTTTCGATAAATATTATTTTGATATTTACAATAGAAAGTTTTTGAAAGTAAGATCTGAGCAATGATTAAATTATTGCATTTTTAAAATAAGATCATGTATGATAAGCATGAATATAATATAAATAATTAGTAACGTATATATTTACTTATTTATATCTTTATAAAGTAGATTAGTAAATGTAAACTTGAACGTTTCGAATTTAAACGGTTGATTCAGTATTTCAATGTTGGTATTAACTAACTTCACACATTCAATTGTAACACTCATTCACATAACCCGATTTTATATTTAAGGTCATTTAAGTCTAATTTTAGTTGATCTTGGATGATCTTAAAATTCGATCCAGTCTAATGATCATATAGCTCAAAATCGTACTTGAGACGATTCACTACATATGTAAAATCTGACTAAAGATTTTATATACAAAATGCTAAATAAGAGCTCGACAAGTTAATATTATAGTTTACAGTACACAGCCAGCAGATTGCCAGCAGAAATCGAGCAAGATCTATCATTTCATGAATTTTAATAAATATTATCGTTAAATTAAATAGCCACAAAATATATGGCAAAATATATCTACTCGCTTTCCGTTGATCATCATATTCTATTAGCAGACTCTGTCATACTTTTGCTGGCATTTCGATATAAAATTTGTAGTAGATAGGTATTTTGCAAGATCTATTCTCGACGGATTCGGATATCTGGTTAAATATCATCCTGGGTTCGTTCAAATATGTGATTAAGTACAAAGATTTCTATCAACTGAATAATATAATTACATATATAATATAAAAGTTAATAATATGATAAATAATAGTATAGAAAAAGCTTTATTTTAAATAATTAAAGAAAATAATAATATATTTTCAGAAAAAATGCTTGTTGATATAAAGCTACTTTAATAGCAACGTGGTAACAAAAGACGTGATAAAAACTTTTCCCAAGAATCCCAAGAAATGCTCCTACTTTGCATAAGTTGGTTGGTTTTAACAAGTCATGCAATCGGCTGCACACGTGCGTATAAAAATATGGAGGATGCGCATGCGTTGGAAAATCTTACAATCTGGGATAACTGATTCTTGAAGGTGGATATACCTATATAGATATACATATATAGCTTATTGTTGTTGACGAATATAAAGCAGTCGCTCCTGACAAACAAGGACACGGATTATCGATATATCTCACACATATTATAATTTGAAAAGAAAAAAAATATTGTAGCACTGTGATATCGTATAGACACAAGTATCCAAAAACGCAAATAAATCCAACTTAATTTGGATATGTCGTAATATATCCCTGCATTCCTTGCAGAATGGAAAAAAAAAATAATGAACTCACGTATCTAATCATAAATCATAATATCTCGTCTCAGCATGCAGGGATGGAAATCTATGAAATATATGTTAATTATTATCTATATGGTATTATCTACGATAAATAGAATTCGAATGCGAATGCGGGTGCCGGTCCTACTACTACGCTCCTGGTGCATAATAAAGACTGCTACGTACAAAATACAAAAGCATGATATACACGGGTATACGGTTCGTTCATTTTACTTGCACTTTCTGCACTCGCGGACTCGTCGTTCTCTCTTTTCTCAACGTCCGAATAAACATATCCATCTTGTTTCAAATGCAGAAAATAATATGGAGTGCAAATAAAACAGATCTATATCTTATGCTCGTTACATTAATTAACTGATGAAACACACATATTATTACACACATACCGTCTAAAAGTTGTATCAAGCCTAGGTGCTTACATTTACGCTCTTGCACTTAAATAATTTCACGTGGTAATGATTTTTAGGATGAACATGCAACCGCTGCGAAGGCTATCTTTCGACTTTAAATATAACCGTTCCCTTTCAACGCCATTATTCCGTTTCGATCGTTAATTATTCCTTTCATGACGCTCTTTCGGATTATATTATCTACAACTACAACCTACGACTATATCAACAAAACAATTAATTGAAAAGAAGGATGCTTTTATTATTACTCAAAGACAGATCTTGTCGCACAGTTTCTCTATCAAAAAATATCAGTTTCACAGATTTCTATAAGAAAACTATCTGAGAATGCTTGGTTTAGATAAATACGTTATTGGCACGTATATTCGGGACGTCCACGCATCGTTCTTTTCCTTTTTCGAACAATCAACGATATATGTATATATTATATATATAGGCACGTACACTTACGAGGTATTGTTAAAGAGGGTCAATTAAAAAAGCTGGCTGTCGACCAACTAGCGAGGATGAATCGTAACGTATGTACGTACGTAGGTATCTGCGATGAACAAAAACGAGCGTAAATGTGAGTCGAGACACCGACGAGGTACTATTAAAGACGGCTAGCCCCGGATAAATTTTCGTGATCAACTATCAAGTGAACTCGGGGATAAGAAGAGTGCAGATATTATCGACCATTCGATATAAGCATATAACAGAAACAATTAGCCTACAATATTAAATATTAAATTTATAATTTATTATGTTATGTAGATGCTTCATAAACCAAGCATACGTAATAACGGCAAATATATATATTTCTACGAAACTGTTTTTCCACGGTGGTTAACCACGGATGATAATAGAAGTGCAGCTTTAAGAATTAAACAAGAATGAATGTGTCCAATGTGTCCATAGGTGTGCTATACATATATGTATATGCAATAAGTAAAATATCAGCAAAACGTTAGCAGTTTGCCAGTGCACAGAACGGATAAATAATAAATCGAAAATTAATGTTGACTAATCGTCTAATTTGATATTCTGGCGTGCAAATAATCTTGCTAATAACTATAAATTAAAATATTGGTACAAAACATGAAAAATATTGCAGCGACAAGATTTTTTGCATTAAATTTCTTCTGCTTTTAAATAATCAAGCTATCACTTTATTTGATACATATAGTCTTCTCACATACGTATATATGTATACATGTATTTAAAAATTCTTCTGAAAATACATTTTGTAAATTCCACAATTATATATATATATATATATATATATATATATTTTTTTTTTTAATATTTAGATATTTAAGCGTAAAATATATATAATGACTTTATTCATTGGCTATATTTTCTTGCAGTTGACGCAATTTTTTATATCTACTTCCATAGGAGAGATCTTTAAGTTTTTTTTTTGCACAAATAACTTTGTATTTAAGAGCTTGAAAAAATTGTTACAATTAACTTGGTTCTTTAAAAATATGCAAGCAAGACACTAGAAAGGCAATTCCTGCTGAAGAAAGGCTTAGTGTATATAACTATAAAACCTAAATAAAGATTCCTAGGTAAGTTCTATTTATTTAAGATTTCGGAACAAATCATCTCGGAAATTATTTCCGTGTGAATATCTTGTACAAGTTCTTCAGATCTAGCTTCCTTAATGAAACAATTTCATTTCTTTTTACCATAATTTTATTTCAAGGTAAACATAGTTTATATATTAGTTAATATTAACACGATTTAACAATTTTTAAGAAATTAATTATAAAATTAGTTATGAAAATGAAGAAGCTAATATGTAAACTCGTAGAAAATAAAAATAATTGAAATGATATTAAGTAATTTTGTAATACTATTGAATTCAACAGGTAATTATAGATTCGGTTCGGAAGAAATCACGTTATTGGAACCTCCAGATTGGTAGGAATATACAGAAAGCGATGGTGAAACAGCAGAATAATTAGTCGTAGGTGTAGGGGATCTTTGAGGAATCGAATCTTTGTATTTTCCTAATTCCGCTTCTATAAGAATCTCATTAATGTAACGTTTAGCCATTATACGTGAATAATTATCTAATTTCTTCAAAGTCAACGCCACGTATTCACCATAAGTCTCATTTTCATCTCGTAGAGATTCTTTCTCTGCGATAGTAGCCTTTAAAATATACATTTCACTTGGCTTGTTATCTTCGTTAATCTTTTTTTTCCTCGGACTACTTAATTCTGGAGAATGAAATACTTTCAAATGTTTTTTTCGTAACGGGATATTACGCAATCGTAAGCTTCTCTCTGATTCGTGTTGTAATGTAGCTTCTGCTTTCGGGCGTGTTACTTCTGTTTCATTAATGCTTTCGTGGTCCTTACGGTCATTATTTTCTTCCCGTTGACACGCCTCAGAAGTCTGAAATAATTATAGAACATCATAATACCAAAAATATATTACCTATAACTCATTTTGATAAGTTATATTACCAAAAATTATAATTGTGTTTAGCAATATACATTATATATAATATAATTAATTTTAGATTTTAGATATTAAGTTCTGTTGCAGAATCATACAATGTTTCAAGAAACCATTATAATAACTATTATTATAAATGTGGAACTTTCCACGTTTGTGTATTGAGTTCTATAAATGGAAAACAAGTGTGACTGCATTGCCTCTGTAATAATGTTTGCTTTAATTACAAAATCTATTTTTAATATTGTATTAATAGCTGTTTTGTATCAATAGCTTATTGACGCACATTACGAATTTTTATTTTCTCTTTTTGATCTACTCTAAAAAGAGAAGATGTATTGCCTCATTGAACGAATATCGTGATAAAATAAATAACTACTTTTCTTATAATTACTTTCGCACATATACAGTTGGCGTAGATATGGCAAGAAAGACAATATTAAATAAAATTTATGTGTTATTTTACATACAACAATAAATCATAAAAAATTAAACAAATAGAATGTTAAATCTTATCAATTTAATGTGATTTTACTTACATTATATTAAATATTAAAAAGAAATTATTTAAATTTATAAACTATGATCTATAAATGTGCATTTGTTTTACCTCAGAAGTATTTCTTGCACCTCTCGGTCTATAATGATCTCCCAAGAACATCATTGCACGATACGCAAACCATTTTGATGATACCTTCTTTTCGCTTCCCTTTGTAGAATCAATCACTTTAATTCTCTCTCTTCTATACGACGCCTAAAAAAAAGATAGTCATTTATTATCATAAATTACATACTAATTATGTTGAATATGAAATTATTGAACACGAGATAATTATGTATAATAATAATTCTACAAATTATAATTATTTTTTATTGTAATACACTATTAGAATATATAACAAATAAATATAATTTGTTTACATGCCTGTAACGAAAGCCATTTCTTTTTAACGTCCAGTACTGTCGTAAGGAATTTATTAGCGAGATTTTCCCACGTTTCATTTTTTTTCCTACTAATTTTATAATACGGATCTGAGGAATCCCATAGAATCGGCAGGCTTTCTATTTCACTAATAAATAATAAAACTTTATCGTTTGGCCACTCCATTATTTCATTATATAACTCTCTCTTTACAATATATATTATCTTTATTTAATATAGTTTACAAAAGAGATTTGACTTCGACGAGGCTTCAATTCTGTGTACGAATGCCTCAGCTGAGAAAATATATTAACCCGTCCAGACAGGTCGAGCATGAACGATCACGAATGATTGTTTCTCTCCCGTCTCTCGTGTATTTCTGTCCCTACTAGGGCAAAGTAGTGGACAAAGTAGCATGATTTATGATGAGATTTGATATCTCATTGTCAGATTATTATTATTATTTGTATTTCCGTCCCGTAAAGAGCACAATATATTGTCGAGTTGCATTAGACTTTTATGATTTTGGATAATTTTATGTCTATCAGATTAATATCTTTCCTTTCAAAGATTTTTTTTTGTGAGACAACAGAGTCGGGAATCGAATCTGTCCTCTCCACCTGACAGACGAGTGTTTTGTCACTAAGCTATCCGGCAATTCCAGCAGTGTCCAGCACCTTACCGAGTGCTTTTCCTCTGATAAACATATCGACGAGAGAAGAAACCGAACGTATTTGTCGATGTTCATTTGGGGCTTGGGCTCGTTCGTACGTCGGTCGCTCTCGTCGAGTTCGTTCGTAGTTCTTCATTCGCGCTTGTTCGTGCTCGCTTTTGCTTGAAAAAGATCAGGCCAATCCTGAGCAAATTTTCTTGATTATTATCAAGCGAGCCCGATAGGTCCGGGAGTAATTGGAGTATCGACATTATTATCAGTACTTTACGATAATGATTGATTATACTTTACTGCAATATTGGCTAATCGTTCAGATATATATTTATGTCGAACGATATCGAATTGAGCACTCGATAATATTTGTATAACTCTTCAGTTATTTCCACGATAATCACGAAATTTACTCAGGACTTGCAATTTTTAGTATCTCGTCAGTGTTGGCCGTATTTTTTGCGTACTGATAAGAAATCAAACCGATTATTCATCTACCAATGAAGTACTGATGGAGGATAGGTCCAGAGTCAAGTGAACGAACGCGAACGAACACGAATGAACTACGAACAAACTTGATTCGACGAATAATCGAGACGGAGTCATCAGTATGAATATGAATGAGTCAAATGTCCACTAGATAGTTCAGCAAGAAAATCGTTTTTTAGGTGGACTCGGAATTATTTTTCAGTATTATTCATATATTTAGATGTGGAAAAATATTATTCCACTATACAAGAAACACATTTCAAAAATATAATGGAAATCAAAGTTATTTGATGTGAAAGCAATTGCCCATTAAAGTTGAATGCCTTAGAAGTAGAGAGATATTTTCGTGAATGTACCTGAGGCTGCTGAGGGTTCTTTATCAAAATTTTTTATACAGATAAATATGAAAATAATAGAAATTATATATATAAATTATAGAAATATACTAATCACTAATATTAAGTCTCTTACACTGAGAAAAAAGTTAACTTTATTAAATCCGTTCAGCTGATTACTATTTTTTAATTGAAATATTCAAGTATTTAAATTAAATGACATATTAAATCTAACATAACGTAATTTGACTTAAATACTTAAATATTCTAATTTAAAAAATGATAATCAGTTGAACGCATTCAAGTTAACAATTTTTTTCTTCAGTGTATAAAGAAGATTGTGAAGATTGTCTTCTATGTAAATATTTATGGAAATCATCCTAATTTCTCTTGGATATTATTAAATCGTAATATTGTGATTCTAATTGAAAATTCAATGGCAATGAAGAAACCTAAATGTACATTGACGAATATATTCCATCTCTTGTTGATACGTCACAGAACAAGCTTTCATTCAAGTTTGTCGTAAATATTTGTACGCGTTCGTTCTTGTTGGCTGATATAGATTCGTCTCAAGAAATTTTATAAAAATAAATTTTTCGATCTTTTACTTATAAAAAAATATAGAATAGCGACAAATTAATAATATTATTATATTATATGGCAATAGTCGAATTATACAAAACACATGTATATTCGTATCAATCTGTTGCTGTTATTATCACAAACCGTACTTCTCAATTATTTAAATACAGACAGACGTCTATCACTAATAAAATATTACAGGACACTTTCGGCAGATTATCCTATTTCACAATGTTTGCATTTTTTGCGTTATGAAACAAATAAATGTTTATCAGATGAATAATAAGAAGGTATTGAAAGCTATAGGAAATACAGCTAAAAATACAACAAGTCCAATTTTAAAATATAGCAAATCTAATTGCTCGCGTATATATTTGTATTTGTGTATGTCGGGTATATTTTATTGTATTTGTATATCCCGGGGATATAAAAATCTAGAAAGTAATATACACATATATAGGAAAAATGATATTGCATAAAACTTTCTTTTTTTTCCCTTAAAATCGAAAAGGCTCGTATACACACACACACACAGTTCCAAGTTTAAAATATAATTATGCTTTATAGGATATGATCGCAATTGCTCAAACTTTATCCGAAATTCAATCGTCTGGTAAACCCTCTTAAAAGGAAAAACAAAGAAAGAAAAAAGTTGTATAATCTTATAGAAATTCTTCAATAAAAAAACATCTTATTAGACTAAATTATCCAATTTGCATTTTTTATGAGCGTTACTAAATTGCGAATCTAATCGTTAAGTCATTAATTCTTATTATATTTACATCGTACATGTCATTCGCAACATTCTTGAAATAGCCTTGCAAGCGACTTTAGTTAGTAATATGTTCCATTCATAATAAAAAAAACTTGAATCATAAAGTTAAATTAATATTAACCAATGTCACTGCAGCCGGCTTGAAGAATCTAACTTTAAACAAATAACAGTTTCGATTGCGATTGACCACTGCTCGTTTGCGATTGATAGCAGGGGAGGATACAAGAAAGCCTAATTTAAATACCCAAGCGACTGAAAACATCTGCTTTCTTGACGCGCGTCACTGTTGCCACTTTACTGAAAGTCACTTGTTTGATGGCAGGAGTACTGGTTGTGCCCAGGCGTGCTTTGGCTGGTATCGAGATAAGTCGTTCTGAAGCTGCAATAATAAAATCAAGAAATCAAGAAAAACTGTTCCTCTGTATACAACTATACCTACAGATTAATGAAATATGTATAAACCTAATTTGCCAGATGTAACAGCAGGTTTCGTAATACTTTTGATGCTCAGTTTAACATTACTAGGAGGTACTACTTCCTTTTTCAGCTTCAGTATACGGTTTGTATTATTCAAAGTAATCTTCTTGCTGACTTCATGATCGGCATGCATAGTGCCGGTGGTCTTAGGCACGACTCGCTTTGTCGTTATGATTGACGTGCGTATGCTAGGCGACGTTCGGTTTTTCAATATACCTGGTGTACCAGTAGTGCCCGATCCATTCTTAAGTATTCCTGTGGTAATTGCGTGATCCTTCTTGTCGTCTATATCGCCGAGACGCTTAAAAACGCTAGTCGATCTCTTAAACACATCCTTACCAACTCCGGTAATATTGAAAGTAGTCGTCGTGTCAGCTAAATTGGTTGTGCTCGTAACTGAGCTATCACCTAATCTATCAAATACTGTTCGTTTTTCAACAGGTTTCTTCAGTATCTGAGTTCTTACTGTTGTTACCTTTGGCGTCGCAGCAGTATATTCAACAGTATTGTCTTCATTACCATTTGTCACCTTTATTTTCTTTTCCAAGTTATTCCAATTATCTTCATTGTTTTCATATACCTCTTCCGATACCAATTTTCTTTTGAGAGCTATCTGTTTTTGATTAACAGTACTAGTGGCGACCGGAGTAGAAATTGGTTTCCTTACAGTCACAATCTTCTTCGCTGTAGATAAAGGTTTAACTATCTTCTTTGTAGGATCAGTTTTAGACGCCGTCAAAATCATAGTCTTATTTCCAATTTCTTTGACCACTTTCTTCACGACAGGTTTCGTAGAAACTTTCGGAGTCGGAAGGGTGTCTTCTGAATCGACTAAAAATCTTTCGCACGTCGTTTCCTCCACTACTTTCTTGGCGTATCTCAAAATAGCAATCATATCGCCCATTAACGTGATGCCCATTTCTTTTAGACTAGGTTTATCCAAATCTGGCAACATATCCGGTTTGATATGATTATTCGTGAATACAACTGCATGTCTAGTGGCCACATCTTGCGAAAATCCAGCTCCCTTGAAGAACTTCACCCAATAAGCTACAAAATTATGGTATGGATTACATATATGTAAAAGAGAAACGTTTCAGAGACAAACACAATTTACAAATGTATCAAGTATATAAGTTACGCATATAAATTTTAAATTGCTGAAGCATTTAGAGCGAGTAAAGTATGGCATCAAGTTATTTACTGTTTACGTATTTTTCAAAATATTGTAAATTGATAGTTTTAAAGAATTGAAAGATTGCTGGAACTTCACGACTCACCTGACAAGGATGCAGCCATTTTAATAGTTGAAGTACGCGGCGAATTTTGCCCTGTATGTTCAATAATCAAGTTAGTCGAGAAACCGGGCCCGGGCTTCTCTTTCTCAAGAATAGAGCTCTGACGGTTTTTCGTACATTTTGCGAAGAGCCGCCGCGATTAATCTCCAAGTTGCAATCGGGAGTTAGCAGTCAAATCAGAAACAGACAGAGCTACTTCATCAACGATCTCTAATTGCTCTAATTCTAAATCGTTTCTGGCTCTATTTCATACAACGCCGAGAGAAATTATTAATAAACACGAGAATTTCTCCGAGCCTCCACCATGCCTATATATGTATACACGATTTGTTGCACATATGTATGTCGTACATATATGTATACAAAAGCGATTCACGACATTCACGTAAATGCGTACACGAACTAAACGGGACACGTAGACGAGCCAGACGAGGAAGTTAGCGATCGTCGCGCCTAACTGCGGCAGGAACTGCAGGAAGCGATACGATAGCCAATGGCTGCGTTCAGCCGAACCTCTGCTTAGCGAAGCGAAAGGTAGCAATTAAGTGTAATTGGTTGGATCCAAAGGTAGGAACCAATCACATTCAGTTGAGAATTGAGAATTGAGAATTGAGAATTGAGAATTGAGAATTGAGAATTGGGAATTGGGAATTGGGAATTGGGAATTGAGAATTGAGAATTGAGAATTGGGAATTGGGAATTGAGAATTGGGAATTGGGAATTGGGAATTGGGAATTGAGAATTGAGAATTGGGAATTGGGAATTGGGAATTAGGAATTGGGAATTGGGAATTGGGAATTGAGAATTGGGAATTGAGAATTGGGAATTGAGAATTGGGAATTGGGAATTGGGAATTGGGAATTGAGAATTGAGAATTGAGAATTGAGAATTGAAAATTGAGAATTGGGAATTGGGAATTGGGAATTGAGAATTGGGAATTGAGAATTGGGAATTGAGAATTGGGAATTGGGAATTGAGAATTGAGAATTGAGAATTGAGAATTGAGAATTGGGAATTGAGAATTGAGAATTGAGAATTGAGGATTGATTCAATTATCCTCTATTATCAATTCTCAATTCTCAATTCTCAGTGTCCCAGTCTTGGCAGGCGAGGCACGAGACACGATACCCGAAATGCGTGGCATCATGGCATAGCCGGCGCGTGCCGCCGCGGCCATATCCCCTTCAGCTGGCTAGTTCGTACACGAACCATTAGTACGGACGCAAACCATGTGCGGTTACCGAGCGAAACGACGTAGTTGAGTTGCACTTTCTCAGGCGGCGCGTCGGAAAATGCAACACACGAAAAAGGCCGGGATGGCCTCTCTCAGGTTTCTCTGTGCTTTGGCCTAAGACTAATGTTTATGTTTGTGTTTGTGTGCTGTTCTCGTCGGTGATGTTTGTAAACTGTAGCGAACGTCAAAGGTGGTCAAAGGGAGCAAAAGAAAAGGGAGCGTCCGGCATCGTGGACGTGGACGTGGACGTGGAGTGGAGTTCAGTGGAGCTATCATATGCAGATGAGGGTTGCATGATTCATTGGGCGCGTTATTGTTATCGCGAAAAAAATGGTTCGCACCGACTGGGATCGGATATTATCCGTAAACGCTTCGTCTTTAACAGACGAAGAAATCGAGGACCTTTTCCCTACGGTGGTCCGATGCGACGTGGACGAGATCGCCGACGTACACGGTCTGCGGACGCTCGTGAGATTGTCGCAAGAAATGTTGACTTATAAAGATAATCAAGTAGGGAAATTATATATTATTATGGATTCGGGGAGCGCGCTATTAGCGCTATTTGCTTGTTCTATCCTTGTTTTACATCTGATGAGCGATAAAGAAAAAATGATGCAATAGCGCTAATAGCGCGCTCCTCGAATGCAGTCTATGCATTCATATTAAATGACTAA
The DNA here is from genome assembly GCF_003070985.1 of Temnothorax curvispinosus. Lineage (NCBI taxonomy): Eukaryota > Metazoa > Arthropoda > Insecta > Hymenoptera > Formicidae > Temnothorax > Temnothorax curvispinosus. The sequence goes on from NW_020225813.1 coordinate 365,669, forward strand.
TATACTAGTATACTTCATCATAAATATTGTGTGGTAATACTTACCCCAATATTTGTTTTTGTTAGAAAAAGAGCTTGCTTGCGGAAATAAACTTTTATAAAATAAATCTATTAATGTTAGGTTGAGGCTTTGCTTCTTGAGTGTGGCGAGTTGAAAGAAACGATAGCTTCGTTACGTCCAGAGACTGCTAAACGAAAGATCAAAGGTAGGATGTTGTCAAGTTTGTATATTTATATATGTGTTTAAAAATTACTTCTCAAATAAAAAGTATTTACATGATGATTATTTTGACAGATCGTGATGCAGTAAGACAAGAAAATGATAGTTTTGCTAGTGTAAGTTTTTTTTTATCTGTAATATATCATTAAGAGTATTCCGTTTTATGCAATAATTTAATTTTATGTGAAGGATACAAATTTAAGGGGCTATTCAGACGCACAAGGCAAAAGTGAAAAAGTTAAGACACTTATGGCTGAACTAGAGGTACGTGTATATAATAAAAATGTAAATAGTAAAAATTATAGTAAAGTCTCATTGTTATTGCTCTTTATTTTTCAGAATTTGGATAAGGAGAATGAAATTCTTAAGGAACAGCTAACAACATTGAGAGATGAGATGGAGGATGCGACAGAAAAAATGAACGAAATGACAGAAGAACTTTGTTCAGCCCAAGTAAAAGCTGTGGAATACAAAGGTACCTATATGTGAATAATATATATACTTTTTATATGTAATAAATTTGACGTTTGGATAAATGCATAAATATTATGCCATTACAGAAAAGATATTGAAATTGGAGCAAGAAAATATAGCTTTGGTTACACAAATTGAAGAAATAACAGCACAACAAATAGACAGAGATAAAATGTTGGATGAATTTGGCCTAGCTATTGATGCTAGAATATCTGAATGGAAGGTATTAAATAAATCTGATATAATCTTTGTAGAATTTTAGAAAATGCTTTTAGATAAATTGTGTGTACAGGAATTTGTGTTATTTATGTTATAAGGGCGTATTGGATGAGAAAGATATGGAGATAACACGTTTGAAGGAAAGCTTGTCGCATTCTTTAATGCAATCGATTACGTCAGTCAAGGAAGAAAATAAAACACAGATTATTCATCTAAATGACGAAATAGCCCGTCGAGATGCGATTATAGCTGAATTGCAAACTAAACTTTCTGAAGCGGTTGTTGAAATAAATGAGAGTGCTGCACTTATGGAAAAATTAAAAGGAGACGCACACGAGTAAGCGATATTATCTATTTATATTTGTAATGTTTTTTATTATTTATTTAGAAAGTTATTACTTTATTTTATAGGTCTGTAAGAAGCGATAAACGAAAAGAACAGAAAAGTTTGTTAAAAAAGATGCAAATTGCAAATGAAAAGATCTCTAATTTGGAAAACGCATTGTCGCAGGCACAGGATGATGCCAAATCACAGAGCAGCAAAGTCAGTATTTATATTTTTTTTATTAATTTATGCTATTCTGCAGAGTTATTGCCATTTATTTCAAGCTATATAAGTCTCTTGCTTAATATAGAACTAATTTTTTCTTAAACAATTCGAAATATATGAAAATTTTACTACTACCTTACAACTTTTATTTTTTGTATTAAATATTTTATAATTATTCACGAATCAAGTTATTCATTTATATTCTAGAAACTTGATGAACAGAATTTATTTATTGTCTATTGTTTGCAATTACGAAACATCGGTATGTGAGTTTTTATTTTTATCTTTTTGTAAAAGAAAATTTAATTAAAAATGATATATCAACAAGTATATAATAAAAATGGCAATAATTCTAGAATACTCTTTATACTTATTTGTTAAATGGTTAAATGAAATAATAAATTTATATATATTTTTTATATAGTTATGCGAGGTATTATCTACATTAAAAAAATATCAAGATGGAAATCAGGCTTTAGCTAGAGCATTGAACGAAATTAAAGAATTAAAAATTAAAATTGATCACAAGAATGAACATATTGAAGATTTAACCAATGTTATTAATAAATTGGAGATGTTAAATTCGTATCAAGAAATGGAGATCTTAACCCTTAGGTAACATTTTCAAAAGTATTATTTAATTTACATTTCTTATGTTTGAAGGAAACAGATATAACATTATTTTTACATATCACAACAGAGAAAAATTAGGGATTCCAGAAGATGAATCAATATCGATTAAAAGTGTTGTAGCAAAACGTAAAGAGGAATCAAAGAAACTGGAAGAGCTTGTTCGACAGAATAAAAATCTTGTAGCGGAAAATTTAGAATTAAAATCAGATGTAAGATGATTAAATTGAAAAATTAGTTTTATAGAATTTACGAAATATACAAAATATACGTGTCTTTTCTGTTTAAGATATATATTTTAAGATACTAGACGAATTTTTATTACAAATTTTTACTTTTCGTAGATAAGAATGTTAAAATATAAATTGAGCAAGTCTGAGAAGGTATTAGATATTTCAGAGAACTTAAATGATTCTAGTAATCAGTTTTTACATTCGACTAAATTAATCGAGTCGGAAAATATACAATTATCTTCCAAAACTGATATTTCTGAAGTTAATCAAAATATTCAGATACTTATAGAAGAAAATGAGGCACTTAGAACGGGCATGCATGAAATCATGGACAGTATACGCAATCAAGATGGTGAATTTTCGCTAACTTTAACGGTACTTTAGTATTGCACACATTTCCGCTTCTGACACCATGATATTTTCTTCTACCTAGTTCTTTTTTATCTTTTGTTTAATATAATACTTATTATGTTAATAGAATTCTCTGCTGAATCTGCTGAATTTTTTACATTTTCTACTTATTTTGAGTAGATACAGAACATTGCTGATCTTGTGCTTTTAATAATTGCTTTAAGAAAAGAAGCTCATATTTATGCACATTTCTTGTTTTAGGTAAGAGTGAAGTGGAAATACAGTCCAGTACATTGGAACGATTATTGGAAGCTTTAGATATTAGGCATTTAGCTGGTTGGTACCATCCAGCTATGAGATTGCAGGAACATCTTAATGTTATACAGGGTAGTAATGCTGAATTAAGGTCACAACTTAAATCGCTGAGGTATTTTTCGAATTTATCATCAAAGTAGTATTACTATTTTTCATTATAACAATGAAATAGTTTATAGATTTTGTTATAATCTTCGTTATAATTTGTAAATTGTTACTATGTGATTTACAGAAAAGAATTGCAAAGGAAGGATAATATTTTACGAGATCTAGCAGCGAATAAAGATATAGATTTCGAAAAATTGTACGAGAAACATGGCGAAGAGGAAGTGATAACAATGTATCTTGCAGAAATGAAAGCTTTGCAAATGGCATATAAAAATGAAACAGAAGAATGGGAAAAGCAGAAAGATTTGCTGGTTCAAGAAAATAATGATTTGAAAGATGAGACAGATGGTCTTAAAAAGCAACTAGAAATTTATAAGAAAAATTGGCAGATTTTAGAAGATGGAGACGACGAAGCTCAGAAAGCTTTTGCGGCAAAAACAAGAGAATATGCGAATATTACTAACGAAATAATAGTTATGAACAGGAAAAATGCTAGTCTTCAACAATTGCTTAACAAAGAAACTAATAGATTATATGAATATCAAAAAGAGATAATTAAAAAAGAAAGCGATTTTAATAAAATGCTTACAGAGGCAAACAAATATAGTAAAACGTTGCTATCAGAAATTTCACTTTTGCAGAGTAATTTATGTAATTCTGTGAGTGTAATAGTACATAATGAATTAAAAGATAAATATGAGGAACTGAGTATACGTCATCGTGCTTTGTTAGAAACTGTAATAGTATCTCCTAATTCCAATGAAATAACCTCTTTGAAAACCGAAATAGAGGCAATAAGACAGGAGAAAAATCAACTCATTGAAGATTTGCGGAAAGCAGATGATTACGGGGGCGATAGTTCACAACAAAGATTGAAAGAGATAGAAGCCAAGGAGTTGATTGAAAGACAGCGAGCTGATCAGATGGCTAGATTACTCGAAATATCACAAACACAATTAACAAAATACGAAGATAACGTTAAACAACTTTCTATTTCTAATTCTGAATTGCAAGAGAGATTGATTGAGGTGCACATGACATTGTCTAAAAAGATAGCGTTGCAGGAAACTGTACAAATAGATGATAACCGTATACAGGAATTGCAAAACGAAAAAACACAACTTTTTGTAGAGAATGAAAGTTTGAAAAAAATGCTACAAATTTCTGAAGAGGAGGCTCGATTGCAATATTCGTTGAATTCACTACAAACCCTGGAATTGGATAGTCTTAGACATCAAATATTGGATTTGCAAGCTGTAAGTGAGGACAAGGCTACGATCTCGCGACTTGATTTTGAGCTAACGAGTAAGAAGATATCAGAGATGGAATTATCTACACAGAAAGCGCGATTGCAGAATGAGTTGTCTTGCGTGCGACAAGAGCTTGATAACTCAAGCAGGAAATACGAGGAAATGCGTGGTTATGTACAAGATTATCGGAAACAATGTGACAATCGTTGCAGGTAAAATAAAAAATTATCTTTAGATATTTTTTTGCATATAAAAGAATATATCATGGTGTACGTGTATTACAGGTATTATGTAGATATTATATATTTTTTACAATGCCAATACGTGGGATCAACTTCCATAAGTGCTTTAGAAAAAGTAGTTACATTGGCTGCAAAATTAAAAGTAGATCGTCAAAATATCGACATAGAAATGCATAAGACAAAAAAATGTCATGAAGATATTAAATATGAACAGCAATGTTTATCTGCTCGCCTTGAAATTGTGGAACGTCTGAAAGATATGTTGGAGCAACAAATTGGCGCTGGTAGCGTTCAAAACATAATGGAACATTATGCCGAAACTTCACAGCAAACTCTAAGTGTAAGTCTCTCCATGTCATAATAATGTATAAAAATTTTAATGAAGTTTGGTAAAATAGCATGACTTTATTGTACTAATTCGCACACATTTAAAATGCTTTTTCCAATTACTATTTCTAGTATTTTGTAATCTGTCTTAATCACAAAATTTATATTTTGCTTGATAATTATAAAATAATAAAATAAATTGTAATATTTATGTTACCTGTAGATCGACACTCTCTCTTTTATGTTTTTTTCTTAACAAATATTCTCTTAATTAGGACTTCAAATACAAAAGAAGAATAGCTCATTTAGAACATGAACTCCAAATTGCTAATAGCAAATTTAACGAATACGAGTCAGTAATAAACAGCATGGAACAGGATATGTTAAATATTCAGAAAGCTTGGTACCCACAGCAAGAACATCAAGCTCGAATTAGTGCACCAAATTTTGAGACAAAATCCATCCAAGTAACGATGGAAACTCAAGCAGTTAGTGTTCAAACGGATCCCTACATCTGTTGCTTAAATCAAAAAGTAGAGGATACTACTAAGGAAATCGATAAGGAAACTGTAGTTTTTAAAGATATTCAAAAACCTATTAAATCAAGTGAAACTACAGAGGAAACTACAGAGAAGACATTCCGAGAAGTGGGAAATAATACAGAAGAAAGCGCCAGCTCGGCGATTCTTAACGAGCAGCTGGATGAAGCATTGAAACTCGCATCAGAACGCTCCGCGATGCTTGTTAAGTGTGAATCGCAATTGGCCGAGTATAAAACGAAAGTGGATGCTCTAAATAAAGCAATAACGGAAAAAGATTCGCAATATGAAGCAAAAGTGGATACTCTGAACAAAACGATCGAGGAAAGAAATTTGCAGTATCAAACAAAAGTTGACACTTTAAATAAAGCGATTGAGGAAAAGGATTCGCACCTTACTCAAAAGCAAAATGTATTTGACGAATTAATGACCCAGCCACGAATTGCAAGTACTGATTGTGCTGACAAATTGGCTTTGAAATCGACGATAAACAGTTTACAGAAATTAATTAATCAAAAAGAAGAAACTATCTTAAGATATCAAAATTTATTGAAGGAAGACAGAGATGAACATAGTCGAGCAGCGAGTCAGTTTCAGGATGAGATTAAAAGTTTGCACGATCATATATTAGCTATGCAAGGCAAAATCCGAAAAAGTGAAGATCCGGTTGTAATTATAAAAAAAGCTTTTGAAAAAACATTGGCGTTTGATGAAACTACAGCGAGAAGTAGTGCCGCGCAAGAAGAAGAAATTGCGAGGCTACATGAGAAGGTATCCAATTTTGAAGCAGAATTAAATATCAGCAAAGAACTGAGCGAACGTTGGCATCGATTAGCAGAAGAGAGACTGAAGTATATGGATCGTATGAGAGAAAGGTTTGTTTGACAGCAATGTAAAATCTTGCTTTTTTAAAACTCAATTAAATTTACTTAAATTCTTAGTGTGATATACGAGATATTGCAGAGTAAAAGATTGATGAAGTAATAAGCTTACATATATTTTATGACACATTAGAGATAATTTACGGTTTTATAGATTAGAGCAACAACATAAAAATGAATTGGAGAGCTATCGTGGTGAATTAAATAAGTGGCAGTCCGAGGCTGACGTACTTAGACAACAATTATCTGAGAATCGCATGTTACTCACAAAAGGAAATATTTCCTTGATGAAGGAGCTACAAGACAAAGATGACAAAATACACGAGTTAACTCTCGCTTGTCAACAATTACAGGTGCGTCATAATTTGGTCAATTCATCGGCTAAATTTGGTTAACTTACTGGATTATATAATTATTTAATTTATTATACTTTTATTGCGCAGAATGAAGTTGAATTAATAGAATCTGCAAACCGATCTCATCAAATGATAGTTCATAGTCGAGCGGATATGAAAACGCACGAAACCACGCACAACAGTCACCGCGATCAAATGCAACAACAAAATCAAATGGATGTTTTACGTCGACAGCTTCAGTCTTTAATGGAGAAAGAGAAAATGTATAAGTATGAAATAACTGATTTGAAGCAGCAACTTAGTCGCAGGTAAATTACAAAATTATATATCAATTTTTAAGCAAACATTTGTATTGGTTTTTTTACTTTTTACAATAAGGATTTATCATACTTGATACATGGCACATTGCAGATACATGGCGATAAAAACTCAGGAAAAGAAGACATCGCAACGTGAAACGCAGCTTGAGCGCAAAGTGACATCCTTAGAAGAAGAGTTGCATAAAACAAAAGCTCAATTAGATCGTGAATATTTGGCACAAGAAGCTAAAAGGGTTAAGGTAGATGACAAAATACTGCTATTTTATATATTACAGTGCTTAATACATTTCTCTTTTAATAGACCGCAGAAGAACTTTCGTTGTGGGAGAAACAGAAAAAATGGCAACAGACGGCAGAAAAATTAAAAGGAAAGCTTAAAGAAAAGACTGATGAATATGAAAAATTGCTTACAAATTATGAAAAGCTCCGATCTGTCGTTTCGTGTATGGAACGAGAAAAATGGCATTTGAGAAGTAAGCTTAAATTCGAGAGCGATACCGTATCTGGTACTTCATCAGGAAGACCCATTTCAAATATCCAGTCTAACGTAGAGGAACAACTGGAGAAAGAATGTCGAATATTGAGAGAACGTGTTAGGGAATTAACTGACCGCTTAGAAAAAGAAAGCAATGAACATTTGATATTAGAAATAGCGGAATTAAAACGGCATAATGCAGCTTTGAAGGCAGTTTCTCAGGTTAGCATTATATATTATTTTTACAATAAATGTATGATTTTTAACATGCTTTATTTAATGCTATGCTATTTTACAGGGTAATACATGTGTAATCAATCAGCTTGAGAAATTAGAAATGACTAAAGATGTTCTCGAAAAGATGAATCTTAAGTTAGAAAGTGAAAACTTTGAGTTGCGACTTGAATTAGAAAGAGCAAATTCGGATACTCCAGGATTGCGAGAAAAAGTCGAACATTTGGAAAAGTATGTTTGTTATATATTTTCATACGCCACGAGAGTAGATCTTGGTGATAAACAATTAATATATCATCGTATTATTATTGTTACAGATATATAAAATTATTAAAAGCGGAAAAATCTTCTGATTCCACTCCTAGATCTTCGGAAAAAGAACTGCCAGAATCAAGCAATAAGAAATCTACCTTCGAAATGGAGAAAACAATATTTACATTGAAACGAATTATCGA
>NW_020225813.1:418846-529246 GCF_003070985.1 Temnothorax curvispinosus
CGGGCGGAGGCCCTTGATTTGAATTTTGTCCGGTCGGAGACGCTGGACTTGGATTTTGTCCGGTCTGCATCACTGGATTCTTTACTGTAGTTGACTTGTTGACTGCAGTTGGCATAGTGACTGAAGTTGACATCGTCGACATCGATGTTGTTGTAGTATGATGCGGTAAATATAATTCCGGACATTTTGCAGCACACAAGAAATTTAGGAGATACGGCATGGTATCTGCAGATGTGCAAAATGAGCGACAAAAACTTTGACGTATCTCATTTAGAGCAGAGAAGCCAAATCTTCCGGTTCGTGAAGTTTGATCAGTCGCGTGTGAGATGTAATGATGTAATCCGTCATACGGCACCATATCCTAAATAGTATAATTTATTAATTTATTAGTAATTATATATTCTCTCTCTTTTTCTCCCTCTTTCTCTTTCTCTCTCTCAATTTTAATTTTGTCAAGCACGCCAATCATTACAGGAACATCTTATAATTTTTAAAGATATTTTTTTTGCTTAAATTAAATAAAATTATTATTAAAATTTTTAAATTATATAAATTAGAATTTATTGATTTATTAGAATTAATGTTTTTTTTATTATAAATTTGCGTTTAGAAAATCTAAATTGATTAAACTGATATATTTAATTTGGAAAATACATTATATGTTCAATAAAATTTACGCTATAAGGCCTATAAGTAAGATGTTTCTTTAGCTTGACAATAAAAATATCTTTTTAATAATACAGGAATACATCTAATGATTAAATTTTTATGTTGAAAAGTAAAATACAGAAATAATATATTATGAATAATTGTTACGGAAACCTGAGTTTTATTATTCTAATTAGCACGTATATGGTACATAAAACATTATAGCAAAATAAATTATTCTCAAAAATGTTATTTAACAAGCACATGTTCGCAATTTGTTTCCATATCTTTATAATACCTAATTGAGGAATATTACAAATTTACGTTACCTCTGCCAAGATTGTTCCATACAAAATCAACAGTCCAACCCAAATACTTGAACGTAACATTTTGTTCTTTGCTATATTTTCTATGCCACTTATACTCTAATTAAAGTCGTTACTTTTATATTATTAGATGTACTTTGTTGTGCACTCCGCAACCGTTGTAGTCTTAAGCGAATTTTCTGTTCATTTATATAGTTGAAAGATGTATATTCTTAAAAATACGAACGTGACAAAACCGTGTTAGCTCACGACTAAAATATTACTCACTTTGCAGGATCTTTTTTATAGATTGCATACGTTCCTTATCTCATGTATTAGATATTCTAAAAACAATACAATGCAAATGCCATGCAAATACGCTTTATCATTACAGATGTTCCACTTTCAAATCTCTTAAATATTCTTTATATAATGAAATTAAGTAAGAAGAAATGACACAAAACAAAGTAGATCCAAGTCTTTCGTTATACTATGAAATTTTTTATAAAAAATTGAATTCGTATAATTCAAGTTCTATAAAGAAAAGCTGACTTTTTCATTGAACTTTTTAAACAGATGACTGCCCATAAGCAGTAAGACATAGTAGATGGCAGAGATCATCATAAATGTGTGACTATTTTGTATCAAACGATTTGTTTTAGAAACATTTGTATTTGTATGTAGCTTAGAATTTTACAATATTTTTCGTAATCAACATATTTGAAGTAATAATATCGTTAAATTCTTATAATATTCAAATTTTATGATTTTAATTGAAAATTTATAATGTTATTATTTTAAGAAAGATTCGTGTTATATCTTATCTAGTAATATTCGGTTTGTTCTGTTTAAAATTTACTAATACAAACATACATATAACATAATAAGATTTGCGCATATGGAGGTACATTTACATATGTGTGCTGTCATAAGAAGTCATAAGAAGTCGCAACACGTGACTAGAATACAGATAAGGATATTGCTATAAAAATTAAGAAGGTCAAAACTATTTTTATCTACTATTCTTACTGTTCCAACACGTCGCTGATTAGTCAGATTAGCACAAGAAAGGTATAGCTTTGCGCTAGATTTATCTTTATAACCCAGTAGTATGCAACCCGTTCTTCGTAGTCGTAAAGCGTACATTTTTTCCGCTTATTATGAAGCGATAACAAATATAGGACTCATATGAATTGCTGCATAATCCATAATTGCATATTTATCATCTAAATAAATTTAGTAGTATCTAGAGAACTTTTATTTCTCATGAAAATAACGATAAACGTGTGATAAATGATGTCCCAGATACTATTGTATAAAAATAGTGCTAGTTTTTATCATAATTTATAGTTGATCGAAATATATTTTTAATAACAATAGTTAATTGCAACTCGAAAATGAACGAAGAGAATAGAAAACGCAAAAAAATTGCTTATATTATATAAAAATAATTGTTGCAAAATAATAAAAAAATATTAGTAAAATAAGTCGTGTAATGACCGAAAAGAATAAGTCTAAATGATAAAGCTCTTAAACTCAAAATTTGCTTTGTTGCCTAGATTTATTGATTCCATTAAATTATATAGATTATATCTATGCAGCTAAATAAGCGTAATTAAATGATCTAATTAGGTACTTTTTTGCAGGGTTAAGGGAATAACATCTAATTTCGACGAGAAAAGTTTCTTTCTTTATTTCCGCGACTTTTCCTAAAAGCAAACATTTTCTCGGTCCAAAATATATATATTCGGACGTTGCTACGACCTTTCGCGGTAGAGCATGAACTACGTCACGGCATGGATGTGGAAGCCGTGGAAGGTGCTGCCCGGTAGGAAGGTGATAGCCGCGACGTGATCACGTTAGCAATGACGCCAGAGATCCCAGCGGGTCGATAACAATGAGACCGACAACGGCTGCCCGAGAACATTCCTGGCGCCCTGGTCCCTCCTTCCAGAGACGTCGGTCTTTTTGTTGCCCGCTCGTTTTTGCTCGTGCTTTTACTCTTCGTGTAAATCTTTTTAGACCACCCGCCCCGCTTCTCCCCATCGCTCCGCTGTTTCAATTAGTTAATGCCCGCGAGTAAAAAGGGTGCCCCCGCGATACGACACATTCTCGGATCATTGCGGAGAAGAAATCAATCCGCTGGAAAGCATCTCGATGTAAGCATCGCGAATTTATCTTGATAATTCGATACGCTCTAAAGAACGTTTATAACTCATTAATCCTGGCGCCGATAATGCAGGAGGTGTAATATTCGCGCGAACCTCTTCTTACCATCGGCTAATCGTTCGATACCAGTTTCCAGTTCGTTTCCAAGAGACGCAGCACCTTCAAGTAATTTCGAATTATTCCGATATCAGTTATTTATAAACTTTTTCATTCTTTATACATTTCTCGGTAATAATCATTAGATTTATACACTTGAAAAGAACGTAATGTATATTATATAATTGGCAATATAGACTCAATCCCAGCGCCACTTGTTGTAATTTGTTCTTTTTTAATAAGAAAAAAAATTATTCCGAGTTTTCCGACGTGTATACAAGGTACGGCAGTTGATTGATTGTTTAAATTAGAGTTATTCTCAATAATTACAGCTTTTGAATTTCGAATATCGAATTCGATACATCTACGGCATTAAAATTGTAAGATTTTAATTACAGGTTCTCGGTTTTGATGCGTTTTACGACAAATCTGCCAGCGAAAGTATCGATACCGTTATGTATCACAGAATCTTAGTTGTTTCGCGCCAGCCGCGGTGCTTGAACTGGCCTCAGAAAAAAAAAAAAAAATCAGGAAGCCGTTTTGTCGCGCCGGAGATTTGTCTGGCTAAACGTTTTATGCGATCGTCGACCGGCTCCTCTGGCAGCGCGCGGAATTATTCGTGAAAGTAATTGGGGCCTCTCTCGTTATGAAACCTCTCTCAAGAAAATAATTCAAACGATGGTGTAAGGTACTTTCGTAATTCTCGAAGTAATTCTCGGCCGCATCCCTAATTGGGCCTGCATATGCCAATCGATTCGCTCCTGCAGTCATGGCATCTCGCTCGCGCTAAAATCGTGGGAGAGCGAATAATGCGCAGATGGCCGTCACTCGACGTCCAAGATGAATCTTTCGTCGTTCGTGCGATCGATACGTCCGGAAGTGTGACCTGCGAAGTTGCGAATCCGAACGCATCTGCATGTCCTACGGGTCTCGAGTTGTTTTTGATCTCAGAATTTCGATCGCGAGACCGGATTAAGCTGGAGAACTATTAACGACAGTCGATAATGCGTTGTAAAATATTATTTTATTATATTGGTTCTCTTAAAACATAAAGATATTTGAAAAACAACAGGAATTAATCAACGTAGTTCTCTATTATATTTTACAAAACAGAAAGTGTTTATAATTCTGTTAAGATATTGTTTCAGTTATTATTTCTTCAGATTTGAATTTGCGTTGCATTTATGTTACAGAGAGAGATCATATCATAAGTTATATATATTTGTTAGAATATATTGTATTTATAATACAGTTGAGAAAAATTATTTCAATTTTGCGACTCCGTCGATAACCAGGTCGGCAAACAATTATAGGCTTCAAAGTGAAATCTGTAAGAATATGTATACATATACAGAAAAAATTAATATTGTGTGACACCGTTAAAAATAAAAAAAATTATTATATAATTGTTATTATATAATAATGCATAAATCAGTTATAATTAAGCCAGTGACGTCATTAATTAATAGGAAATTGAATATAAAATTCTAATAAAGAACACAAACAAATCAGTCAAGGAGCGAGAAATAGAATGAGATTCGCATATGTGCACTTGATTGTTAAAGTTGATATCATTATCCGAACATGCGAAAATAAGATTATTTATGAAAAACAAAAAAAACTGAAGACAAATAAATCAACGAAGAAGTTTCTACGTAAAAAATTTAATCTGCTCGCTCTCGAAATAGATCTCAAAAATAAAATATGTAGGTGTCATGATGGCGAAACAACACTATTGCGTCATTCACTTCGAACTGGCGTTATACGAATTAGCACGTACGAATGAGTAAAGAAGCTTGTCTCGATTATTTGCACTGACGGAATCATGTCGATCGCGAAACTTAATAAAAAGATTGTGTAGGCCGTCAATGTGATTGAAGGCATCGCCGATGGAAGATTGCGGAGGTGTGCAGTTCCTTGCGGAGGATTCCGCCGACACTCGGCTCCTCGACGTTCCTCCAGGGAGTTTCGGCCTCGCGACGGAGGGCGATAGTAGTGTAGGGTGCATATCGAAGGGAAGATGAGAATGGGTGAAGGGAAGGAAGGCTAGGAAGGGTAAGCGAACAGATGAAGAGACTTGAGAGAGACGAAGGGGAGAAAGAGAGGGAAAGAGAGAGTGAGAGGGAGACGAAGAGAAAGGGAGTGGGAGACGAGGGCGCATTCCCGGTCAGGAGCGTGGAAAAGGGCGATCGGGGAGGTTACGGGGTGATGGCGTGGGTGTGCGGTGGTACTGGTTCTTGCCGAGAGATGAGAGAGGCTAGAGGGAATGGAAGAGGGAGTGGGCGAGGAGAAGTCCAAGGGGATGGAGAGAGACGAACGACGAGATACGAAGGGGTCCCGGCGAGTTGGACCGAGAGAGGAAACGAACACGAGTGGAGGTGAACGAAAGAGCGAGAAAGGTGTTTAAAGGGAGCGAGGAAGATGATACGATTGAGGAGGAACAGCATGAACGAGAGGGCAGGATAGTGAGATAGAAAGGAAGCGTAGAAAACGCGAAAACGAGATGGAATGACTCTACAGAAGAATGAAAGGACGAAAGAATCGGAGAGGAAAACTCGTTTGGAGAGGCAAGAAGACGTACGGAGAGCACACAGAGAGAAAGAGGGATCGGGTTCGGGGTGGCATGTGATGAAGGGGGACATAGATCGCGTGTACCGTGAAGAAAGAGAGAAGAGATGGCGAGAGGGGATAAAGTCTGGCGGCGAGAGGAGGACGGAGAGAAGCCGGTGAACGAAGGGGGTGAGGGAGATGAGGACGGAGGAGAGCGAGGACGAGCAAGAGATAGAGCGACGCGTATAGAGCGAGGGGGGGAAGGGAGAAGGAGGAGGATGAGAGAGAGCAGAAGCGAGTGAGACGCGGCGGGGAATAGAGCAAACCAGAGTCGACTCGGATATGAGGGTGTCGCGCAAGCCGGTCACGCCGAGGTTTCCATGGCAACGACAGGCGATAAATCAACCCGCAACATCCCCGAGTACCGTCAGATAAAACCACATACACATATGTGTACATATACGTGCACATACGCGCGTTCGTTCGCGCGCGGACATACCGACCGGCAACTCCGCGCTCAAAAAGTTTTCCCTTCGGCCGATTTATGCCGCCGCCACCGCCGCCGCCGCCGCCGCCTGCAGCGGCGCGAGAGCGCTTTGCCGCCAGGAAATCTTCGTCCCTTTCCCTCTGACGGATATCACCCCGCTACCGCTTTCTCTCGCTCCTTCTCATCCCTTCCTCCGATCCTCCTCCCTATAGCTCTCGTCGTTCTCCAGCTCTCTCCTTTGCCATACGTATCGTTTTCTCTCTTTTTCTCATTTTTATCTCCTTTTTCTTCTTTTTTGCCTCTTTCTTCTCTCTTTCTCTTTCTTTCCCTCTCGCGCGCTCTTCTCTAGCTCTCGCCAACCCTCCGATAGCCCATCGTTATTCCTATGCTCTCTTCGTTTCTCATCGCGCATCTCTGTTCGTCTCACATTCCGCTCTTGCGAATACCTTCGCATTTCCCACACCAGACGAGTATGGTGAGAACACGATGAGAAATATATATACACAGTGTCCAATTCGTCATAATGTACGCGCCAATCTTAACATTCTCAATCTTTAAACGAAACGTTATTTTAAAGTATAACTTACCGCATATCTATTTCCTGTCAGATTAATCTTAAAAATCGTAGCATTATGGACCATTGTGACCTACTTTCAGGAATTTGAAAATAAATCAGAAAAACGAGAGTAAGGGAGAGGCGAAATGCAGATAAAGCAGATTAATTTATATCATTAATCTAGCTTTCGTTAGAATTGTTTTAATCGCACAAAAATTTCTATCGAGTTTTTAGTCACCGATAAGGGATTCTTTTAAAGGAATGTGCAACTTGTGAGAAAAAAGATTATTGAAAAAAGTTGCGATTGTTTAAATGAAGTAATTAGTCATTTAGATTTGCATATAAGCCATTACTTCAATAATTGACTTAAATGCGAATTTTCGACTTGTACAATTTTATTTTCTTTTTTTTCGCAATCCTTTCCTTGATATCAATAGCGAAATTATCTTATACTATTGAAATGAATAAGTAAATGCATAAATAAATTTAATTTCGATATAAATAAAGTTGATAAATGCATAAATAAATGTAATCGAAGGAAGCGGCGTGCATTTAAAAGATACGCGCCTCCGGTGCCGCGCATAAGTAGATACATCCTGCATACTGCGTGACGTTTCCCTCGCGGGGGAAGTAAAATGCGTGGGCCGCAAATAAACCCTTGCGAGCCTAATCTCATTTAGCATGCCACTGACGTCACCCGAGGCGCCCTCGTGACGTTGGTCGACTCTGTCGGTGACGTATTACGCCTCTCGGTGAGCGTCCTTGCTAAGAATGGTTAAGGTCGGAGTAATTGAACGTTCCTACGCACCATGTGTATACGATTTTTATAACTCCGGATGGGGTAATGAATTTGTTTTTCATTCCCTTTTAAAATTAACGCCTCGTCGTTTAAATTAGTTTATTCCTGGGATCTAATAATAGAGTAGAGAAATTACAATAGCTCTCGAAACGAAGCAGATATCGATAGCATATTTAAACTAAACTATATATTTTCTGAAAATAAAAATATTTTAATCACGCGCGTGTATATTCATTTTAAATTGCTAAATTTATTTGTTGATGTTAATATTGTTAATGTTGTCTCTCTATTATAGACTATTTTGTTTTGTGATTTCCTTAATAAACTCAGCTTTATAATGCAGCCAGTGGCGCGTAAAGTGATTTAACATGCATTTATAGATTCTCTAAATTCTTCAAAAGTAACTTAACAAGATTCTAGATACATTTTTTTCAAAGATGAACAACTGAAAGTAAAATATTGTGTCAATTACAATAAGAACAACACTTGGAGTTATTTACGTCTGTCTCAATATTAGAAGCATTCAAACTGGCTGTTTGATTGATACCGGTCAGTTTTGCAGGAATAATCACAGGATGTTCGATTACACTTCAATATTTGAGATCTCGAGCTTAAAGATCCAATTACGCGCGATAATATTCCGACACGCTTTTTTCCTCGTGTCGGAATGAATATATCCCGGCGCCGTCATATCGCGCCGCTACTATTTTAACGCGGAGTACATCGGATGATCAGCAGAGACACCTGTTGCTCTTTAATTTGACGTAACGCGTATGCGATCATAAGGTCGTTCGACTCTGAAAAATTGCCGGCTCATTACGGATGGGTGCAACGTGTAGCAAGAAATAAGAGCAATAAAGTACACGTAGCGCTTCAAGCATGATAATAATCCCCGTTCCGTCCGTCCGTTCGCTATTTAACCAAATCACGTAGTTCATAGAACGCAAAAGTGCACTCCATCAAAGCGATTCACACCGGGGAATCCGATTAATTTCATCGCGCCGGTAAAAGTGGATAAAGAGCTCCCGTTGATGAATCGCACGTTCGCTCCCCCTTTGGTTCGTAAATGGTGAGAATCTTATTTGGAGATTCGACCTACTTTCCGCGGCTTGAAGTTGAAGTCACTTCTGAGATTTTCCCGTACATCGTGGACTCTCCTCTCGCGAACCAATACAAATAAAATTTTATATCGACAGCTGGCTATTGTTATCTGAATCTGATTATGAAATTTCGATTACCTGCTTCACGCCATCCAGTCTTCATCTATTGACAGTCATGAAAACTTATGACAAGTCTTATAATTCTTCAGTCATCGAAAATAATTCACCGATTCTGGAATCAATGTTTTCTAAATGGAAAAGCAATAAGAAATTATTTTATTTATTTCAATATTTTGTAAACAAAGCATTTTTTAACGTCAAATGTCAAATTAAAATTTTATCAAAGAAAATCTAGTTGAAATTAACCGAAAAAAATATTTATATTTTAATTTTTTTTATCTCAAGTGAAATTCAGTGCACGCTTGAAACAATCTTTCGTTCAAATTCTCCATTAGATCAAGCAGTTAACGCAAGTTTTTGTGACATCCTGAATATTGCGAGACTCTTCGGCAAGCGTGCGAATTCGTGGAACATCCACCGCGATGATTGATGCTATCTCGCGCACGATGAATCTGCGTAGTTTGTTGCACGTAGGCGGCGGTTTAACATTTGCACGAAGGTTGTTTATACATGCATCAAGTGTGATCCTCGACCGGCGCGCGGTCACTCAATTTTCGGGGCCGTTCAAAGTAGTCGGATAGAATGATAATCTGGGAGCAGCTTGGTAGTTGGTAGGTATTGATCTGTCGGTTGGGGTGTTACTGTGTGGTATGGTTGGTCGGTGGGCTGGATAGGTGGGTGGTTGTGCCATGGTAGGCGAGGCATAGGGACGTGGAGATGAGGTAGTGCGGCGAGAGGGTGCTTCAGAAGGGTGGGTGGAGACAGGAATGGGGATGAGAGGTCGGGTCGGAACGCCAACAGCTCTAGCCTTATTCAACTCTCTCTCTCTCTCCCCCTCCTTTTCTCCCTCTCTCCCTTCCTTTTCCCCTCTCCTCTCTCGTCTTTCTCTCTCTACTTTTACTCTCTTTTCTTCTTTCCTTAATGCTCTTTTCTGTCTTTCTCTCTCTATCTCTCTCAACGTTAACTCTATCCCTTTTGCTTCTAAATTCAATCCTATTTCTCTCTCTCTTTTTCTCTTTCCCCTTTGCACATCTGTTGGTATCGCTCCGATTTTTGCATCGTGCCACCTTTTTTCGACCATCTCCCTCTTTCGTCCTGCTTGTTTAAAATCCCTATCTCTCTCCTGTTTTCATTTTTCTTTTCTTTCTGTATATTCATCCGAGCTTGTTCTCCGCTGTCCGTTGCGTTCTTTCTCAGTGCCGCTCGTCCATCTCCTAATTTTGTTTTTCTCTGTTCTTTTCAGAGTCTACCTATCTCACTTTTGCCTATTTACCGCGACGCCTACCCTTCATCCTCACTTTTAGTTGGTTCTTTCGTTTGTTTATTCTCTCTCTCTCTCTCTCTCTCTCTCTCTCTCTCTCTCTGTTACATTCTCTTTATCGAGAGTGTGTAGAAGGAGAGAGATGATTATGGGGCGAACGGGGTGGCAATGCCCCCCACAGGATATAGGGTGTCAGGGTGAGATTGGCAAGAGTATACCCGCTCTCAGTTTTGCTCTCCCTTCCATTCTCTGTTATATTCTCCTAGCTTTTCTCTCTCTCTCTCACTCACTCTCTTCTCTCTCCTGTCCTGCCTCTCTCGACTCTCGTTGCATCCTGCACGACCCCACGAACTTTGGATTCGGCGTCGTCGTCGTGTACGTTGCGCGCCACCGGATTGGCGGGTTGCGACCCAGCATGAATTATTCGGTAACCTAATAGTTTCTTGAGTAAAGAGCAGCAGAATGTTATATCTACTCTTTGTGCCGTGTGATGTCACCCTTCTCAAGATATTTCTTTTTTTCTAGCACAAAAAGTGCAAAGATTACATTCATGATCCATTGAAAAATTTATATTTATCTGCGAATCAACATATTGATAAATTGTATATTTTTTATTCCATAATTCGTGTTGTATATCTCAGCCACATACAAATGCAAAAATTCTTTTTACTAAATATAATTACTTTTCTGATTTTCACATTTTCTAAAATTTTTAAAATTTAGTGGAAAATAAAATAATACAATTATTTACTCTCAAGAAGATTAATTATATTTATTTTTTATAAAAAAATTTTAAACAAATTATTTAGTTTTCTATTTTATTTTAATATTTTTCAATAATATAAAAAGATTATGTATAACATTCAGAATAACATATTTTAGAAATTAATACAAGCAAACAAAATACCAGAAGAAGAAATATCTGTAACAGAAATACACGTTTTTTAATTTGGTTTATCGAATGTTGCTTAAATTTATTTATTTTTTAACATTTTATTTTTTATAATTTACACCCAATCTATACAGAGGAAAATAATAAACTTACGTAGAAAACTTTTTGTCTCAAGCTTGGAGAAATACGTGTCTTGTACAGCCTGTACGGATTATGAATTTTAGTGACGGGGTTGCGCATCAAGTTAATCCGCCGCTGGATGGGTGCGAGAACGACGCATCCCCCTTGGATGATGTAATCATTCGTTCGAGGGGCGATAGAATAGCTCAAACGAAAATTACTTTCTCGAACATGCGGAGCAGCGATGAGTAAGTTAAGGATGGAGGGCTGGTTTCCCTTCGCTGAATATAAAAGACAAACTGTAATTCAAGTGGCGGCTCCAAACCAAAATTACCATTTTAATTACGATTTTAAGAACAAGTGAAAAGTAGACTTCAATTGATATCGATTATCCCGAAAGTACAATCGCGTATAGGATATGATTGTAAAATATTGCGCATTTAGCTAAAAAATATGCGCTCGTTTTTCTTCACGCCACTGTTACTTAAGTTTGAAAATGATTATTTTGAAGTGTACTTAGGAAATACAAATGCATTTTCTTCACCTAAAATTCTGTATTGTTCGATTAAATTCTCAAGGGAGAACATTTCATCTGAAATTTCTGACAGCTGATCGTATTTTATCGCTTAACTATCCGGCATAACGGGCGTGTTTCCCTCAAAGTCGGGCATTTTCAACTTTAGTAACTCCGATGTTCGCGCGAATCGAAATAGTGGTGGGCTTTATGCGAATCTGACAGCACTTCATCACGCAGCTCGTTTAATGGAACGTTCTATGAGCTATTTTCGACTTATGTGTCATGCATTCTAGTCGCATATAAATATAACCAAAGACGAGAACGCCGTGTAAATGCATACGCATGGCCGCCGATGAACATGTATATATAGACACATATATGTACATATATACAGATCAAGTCTACATTATCGGTGGCCAGATTCGTAGTAGGTACACCATATTCACTTCAACTACGACGCCGATCATATAGACGCGCGCTCGCGCACGCGCACACGTGCACGCACGCACAATACGCACATACGCACAGGCCGCGTCACGCGTGTCAGCTATACATTCGTATTACTGAGTAGCTCATGCGAGAAGGAGAAGTGCTCGAGGGGTGACCTATGCCGTATTAACGCGGGGTTAATTTAACCAAGCGAAATTATCGTGCAGACTAACCGCAGCCGAATTGAACGCTGTATGTATATATGTATCTCAGTTTTTTCCTATCAATTTTAATTAGAATGATATCTTGGCGCTAATTAAGGGCATCCATCAATTAACAATTAGCGTATACGAAAATATGATACGGTATTGTAAGCGTATAATTTTGAGATAAATTCACGTTTCAAAAAAGGGAAATTTGTTATTTATTTATTTATTAAATTGATTCTTTTAATTAATTCTTGATTTATTAATTGAGAATTGATTCTCAGGCTTAAATAAATTATTTCTTTATCTCACGGATTTTGACTCGTGAATTAGTCGTAAACGTGTGCTATACTTGAAGAGTGTCCGAGCGTAAAAGGAACACTGTAAAAATATGGCAACTCGAGAGAATGTTTTTTTCTATAATTTCTTTTATATTTCTAATACCCTTGTGTGCTAAAATTACCCATGAATACTTATCTTGCTCACTTTGTGTCGGTGCCTTAGACCTGCCTCTCAAAATATATTTCTCTTTAGCTACAAAGAGCTATAAGAAGCATGGCTCCAAATATATCAAGGATCTAATAATATAATAATTCCCAGCTGATATTTCTCATCTCTACGTGATTTGAGAAAATGCAAATTGAGCAGTTTCGCAACTTTCGCACGTGGGACATTCATGTCTCTCGCTAAAAATATGATTACAAATCGAAACACGTCGCTTTCGCTCTAACGCTCTCGACATCGGCATCTTATGGATTAATACAACGATCACGCTGTATTAATAATATTCGAAGATTGTCAACTTCGATGTTACGTTAAAGCGGAAAGCGCAGGACGATGTGGGCGGGTGGGTACGAAGGATAAATTGAAATCGATCGACACGTCCCACGTATGCCGCATCAAATCACCAGATCGTCGATTAAGTTTGGCTTCACACATGCCATTTTGAATAGCTTATAGTGAATCCTTAATTAGTGTCTGGCAGGTGCCTGCGATCCTGCAAATTCTGGAAAAGTTTTCCCAGTGAAATCGCGTTATCTATTTCTCTTACACTTTTGATCAGAATTTTTATCCTGCGTTTCCTTCTTTCTGCCGATTTAATCGCGTTTGCGCGATTGGAAGAAAATGCCGTAATATCGAATTGGGGTTGTCCACCCACGATTAAAGCGGTGCGAAATTTTTCATCGAATCCTTCGGAGGACGTGCCAGCCTTACTCTCGCGGAGCCAGACGTACAAAAACGAGAAATTAGGATTGCGGAATCTCGCTATTTTTGGAGCACACTTACCATCGAGGTATAAGACTATTTCCGGACAGTAGCTTCGACCCTCCGCCGAAATCCGGGGAGTCTGCCCGATCGGTCATCCTCCCTCGCTTCTTTCAACGTCGTCTGCGCCGCGTGGTATGCGATATGCTCAGAACGAGCTTAGGTTGTTTGTTTGAAGTTTGAGGTTCTGAGAAATATAGTCTTGGAATAATTTCTGGGAACCGACGATTTTTGTTCGCGGCTAATAATCGAATCTTGTGAGCGGTATGCTTCTCCTAAGGTGACAAAGAGAGGCCTAAACAATCTCACGATGTTGTTTTACCCTAAGATGTTATTCTTGGCATATCGATTATTTCGCCTGCTGCGGTAACACCAACCAATCTTCAGGAATATTTTAAAGCTCTATTCTGAATATGTATTACTTTAATCGAAAAGATGAATGTGATTTTTTGAAAGACGAATTCAAGATGGAGGAATTCTTTTCGTTCTCGGAGGGATTCCGAGACGATCGCGTTCCGTGGCAGAGGGGGGATTTCCAGGCTTCCGCGAAACGGTATACGCCGTTGGGGAATCGCGCCGCGAAATATGTTTTACCGTGTAAAAACCATATGAATAATGGGATGGCATATCGTGCATCAGTATGCCGGTGACTGTTGGCCCAGGTCAAATTGACTTGAGCGTCTCCATGGCAACAACTACTCAGACTTCCGGCTGGTCGATATCCTACCAACTTGTATTTTGCGGCGGACCTCACCTTCTCTCCCTCTCCCTCTCTATCTCTCTTTCTCTCTCCCTCCCCTTTTCTCTCTCTCTTTCTCGCTCTCACACGCAAACACACATATACACTCTCTTCTTCCCTCTGCCTCCTTCCTTCTTCCTCAGTCACTCATTCCGCAATGTCTCTCCCTCGTTCGCTCACTTGCTCTCTAGAGCCTCACCCTCATCTTTACTCCTTCCGTCTCCGTCTTACGACTTCTACCCGTGCTTTACGATTCTCTTCGTTTCTACCGGTAAAGGAAAGGACAGACTTTGGAATCAGGCATGGCGTATCTCCCCTCAATAGCTGTGATACGATTTCATTCGATCATTTCAGTATAAGATTTCATAATTTATTACGATGTATGTTTAAGTAATGGACACGAACAATTGAAAGTCGAGCGTTATTAAAAATATCCACATCATTTCTAAAAGAAAATTCTCTAAACAATTTTTTACCCTTAATCAGAATTTTCGAAAAATTTGTCAACTGATCAAAAAGTACTTGGTGATCAAGATGAGGCTTTGGCTATTCTATTTTTTAATGCACTTTATGATGTTAATGATAACTGATATCGATTGATAATTGTACGGCCATAAGGAAAAACAATGACGCTTTCTTCGCTACCGCGAGGCGTCGAGACGGTGTCTTCGCCCCCGTCCCGGTTAGATAAAGTTCGTGGCGAAGTCGATTAGTCGGCCGGAGAAATGCGCGGCGAGAAGGGGGAGACACGCGACACGACGCGCTTCTCAACAACCGTCGTTACATATGACGATGATGATCGGCGACGAGACATCTTGCGCGCGCGGCCCGCGCGTACAGGTGCTCCCGACAGGCTGCTTTTACTTCGAAGGTGTGCTCGACTTCTGCTCGCGGTGCACCTTCCCGGGAGGAGAGTCCCGTGGGCACGTGGACGGCAGCGGCAGCGTGCGTATGCCTGCGCGACGGCAGGTGGGAATGCCTCGTGAAACCCGCCAATTGCTACCGCTTCATCGGCACACACGGCGTACACGTGCCCGAAAGAAAGGAGGATCATCGCGGAAGATCATCCGTTACCGTGGACATCGTTATCGGGGCCTCGAGATATTGAATAGACGATTTCTGATTACGGAAATTCCTGCCGCTCTTTTGGTACGTGTACCAAACGCATCGCGCGACCGCGACGAAGAATCGAAGGTGAAATTAATCACACGGATTAATTATTTAGAAATATTGAGCGATAATCAGGATGCACTGATCTATTTATTCAGCTTTATTCTTTCTATTAAGCGCAATATCGACAAAAGATTTTAAGAAACGATATCTTCTTCTATTTTGAGAAGCGACAGATAAAATACTTGTACTTATCTAAAATCAATTTATACTTTTTGTTATGATATTTGTTATTTTGTATAAAGAAAGACGTAAAATTTTTTGTCGTTAATTAGAATAATTATGATGCGACATATATGACATCTTGAAATAAAAGAGTTACGTAAGACTTTACTTTGATTCTTAAAAGAGACGCAGTTAAAAAACTCGTCGAAGGGATAAAGTAGAAGTTTTATTAGAGCACTCGATATATCGATAGCCGCGCTTATCAATGTAAGCAGGCGCAAGCGCGGATGTCGATCTAGGCGCCGTGAATTGTTGGCGGGGAGATTCCGAATTCGCGTACCCGACGAATGCCAAACCTCCAACCCCTGAGAGAAGAAAAAAAAGAAGGAAGAAAAGCGACGCAAAGAAGCTCCCCTCTTGCAGTAGTGCCATATACATGCTTCTTCGTAGAAGAAGCGATGCCGAGAGTCGCCCACCAGCCACTCTCGCGTCCGACCTCCCTCTTTCGCTCCCTCTCAACACCAACACGGAGAGTCCGAGAGCATTGCGGAACGGTGGCAAAAGCGCAATGGTGGCGGAGAGTGGTGGTGAGAAGAGGGGTTGAAACCTCGTAGATGGAAAGCGGCGGAGAGAGAGGCCGCGTAGAGGGATGGTTGAAGTGAAATGGGTGGTGGGTAGGAAGTCGACGCAAGGGGTTGGGTCCGCAGGGAGAGTGGCGGGCGAGCGGGAGGGGAGGATCGAAACGTGTGGGTGGCAGAAGCATAGGGTTGGATGGAGAGAGGGCGGATATATATCGCAATCGGGGGCACTATGTCGCGGCGGTAGCTCTGTCGACGTGAACTCTGTCTCGCCTCCCCTCCCGACTCTCCCGCCAACCTTCCTCCCACGCATCAAACCCTGCAAACTCCACTCTCTCGATCCACTTACTCGCGCTCCATCTCCGTTTGGCATTCTACGCGTGTCTTCGTCATCTCTGATACAGCGACGAGAGGAAGAGAAAGAGAAAAAGGGAGAGAATGTGAGGGAGAGAGAAATAGCAATGGTAGTAATGTAGAATACAATCAGGATCCTGCGAAGGCGTCTCGCCGACCGCCCTGGTAGCATCAACGAGAAACTCCTCGTCTTATTCTTGCCAACCCCTCCTGAAATCTACTCTTCACATTCTCTTTGGTTAGTTCTCTCCCTTTAACCTCTCTCTGCTTCTGCCTCTTCCCGTGTTTCGTCTCGGTCCCAACAAGAGGACAAAGCGTTGGTCAGCGATGTTCTTGATACGTATATTGTCTAGTTTGCAAGGGAGTCTCATTGGCTGCCTAACTAGCAATATGAATCTCTATCCTTCTCGCTCGAGAATTCAGAACTCTCTTGGTCCCCCTACCATCTTCCTATGTTTCAAATTCCGTACGGCAACTCCGCATAGTGTGGAGAGATGATGTTGCTATACACAGTGATAATTTACATTGCATCATAGTTATGTATATATGCATACATATATACCGGGTTTGTTTGTATTAACGCGCATGTGTTAGACAAGAGCGGTGTTGGATGATTCTACGTACGACGACGTCTTCGCAAGGCCAAAGTCTGTTGATTGCCTAGTACAGTAGAAACTCCCATCCCCTTTTCTCTCTCGAGCGTACGTAACTTCCCGATGCTCGTGTCTCTTTGTCTTCGTCGCAAAATACATGCGGAAAGTCTCAGCGGTATAGAGGGTAATGTTACAGACGACGGTAGTTTATGCCCGTGAAGGTTGCGAGTGTGTACAGCACGTGTGTAGCTCGGCACCGATGTGGGGGTTGACGCGTCTTGGTGTTGGTACATACAGCAACCACCCTGCAGTAGCGTCTTACCGACCGTCTAGCATCACGAAATTTTCCTCTGATTCTCTCTACTCTCCTCTCTTTCCCTCTCCTCTCTCTGAACCTTTCAATCTCATCATCTTCCTCTATTCGCCCCCTCTCGAGTTCGCCTCCTCGCCTTCTATCGTCGAACAACGAAACGTAGCGGAGCGAACGAGTCCGTGCGGGTGGCGTTATAGATGATGGTGTTAGCTTATGTTGGCCCGTGTGGTAGCGGATATATAGTAGACATCCGTAGCGCGTGCTGGTGCGTACGTGATGTTGCGTGGGTGTGATGTGTGCGCGACACGGATGATGACAACGACGCTAGTGGTAGAGTAACAGGGTATGCGCGCGCGCGCGCGTACGAACGCGCGGCGGCTATAGTGGGTATCCTGGCGTCTTGTTGGCCGCTCGGCTGATCAATACCCATCCAACCCTCTGCCTGCGCCCTATGCCCACGGGGCCGTGGACCGTACCTACACCTCTAACCACCCCTGAACTCGGATACTACCACCGCTACTGCTACCGCTACCGCCGCCGCTACCACCACCACCATCACCACTACCACCACCACCGTCACCGTCGACTCTGATACCCACCACCGTCGACTCTGATACCACCACCGACGCAGCTGTCACCCCTATTCCACCAATAGTGATAGCGGCTGCGGCAGTAGCGGCGCCCTTGCTCCTACCCTGCTGGCCCCTACCGACACGCCGTTGACCCCTACGCAATTTACATCGCGGCCTCCATAAAGTTAATTGAAATTTCCGCCCGCTGCAACCCTCCGGCCGACGCCACTGCTCTGCTGCCGCTGGAGCAGTCCTCCTGTTGTTGGCTATTTCGTGGTTTACACGTTGTCCATTGACTACTACGGGTTCTTGAATAGCTTACTGTATTAAGAAGTACGGCATCACTTCACAATGAAATATAGGTCGAGTATATAAGTTGAGTTTCGAATATCAAATGTCCAAAAGTTAGGAAATTTTTTGGTAATCGAAAAATTCTCGCAAAAAATTTTTGTTTTAAAATATTATACAAAATACGTAAAAAGAGCGTTATAATTTTTTATAACGTAAAGCAATCTGTTAATACAAATTTATCTATTTAATCATTAAAAATAATTGAAACTTATCTCGCATCGTTCTCGGCTTGCGTCAACAAATTCTCAGTAGCCGTGAAACGAATCGAGCAGCACCGATATCGTTCATCTCTGCAGGCGAAACGTCGATTGTCGCCCTAGACATAATGAACGGTTAATCGTATCTCGACTATCGTTCCCTACAATCGGGAACACGCCACTCCAGATCCTACACGCGCTTTACGCAATTTTGAGGCAAGATGTTTCGAAGCTCTGCGAGCAGGCCGGATAAACGCGCAGTAGAGTAGCAGGAAGAGCGGATATGGTGGGTGCGTGTGCGCCAAAAGGTAGAGCCAAGTTTTGTGGCAGGTGCCGGTATAACAGTGGCACGCGCACGCTCCTTCACACCGGTACGCTCTTTCTCTTTCTCTCTTCTCTTTCTTCCTATCTCTTTCCCACCCTTCTCAGGCGTTTCTCCTCTCTCTATGACTCTCCTTTCCCTCCTTCTTGTTCCTGTATCTTCCTCCATCTCCTATACCGGCGTGACCGCCACGGTCGCCCTCAGATTCTCCTCCCGCCCCCCTCCCGACTCGCCTCACCTACGTCGTCCTCGTTGTTCTCGTTTTGACTCTTCCCTCCCTCTCCCCCGCCCCGCTCCCATTCTGCTCTCGCCGCTTCTTTTTCTCTTTCACTGGTTCCACATCCCCTTCTCCCTCTCTTCTCCTACGCTCTTTCTTCTTTTTCTCCATCTCTCCATCCTTCTTTCTTCCTCTCTTTCTCTCTCTCCCTCTCTTTTTCTACCGTTCTTCTTCCGCGCTTCTTTTTCAGCGGCTGCATCAGCCCCGATCTCAGATGCTTGACTCGTTGAGACAGGTGCCGCTGACTATTATGACCACCTTATATCCCCAAGTCACCACCAACACTAACACATAGTCGTCCCATACCACCGATGGCCACACACGCCACATTGTCGCGGTCCTCTCGGTTTATTTGCCCGGCATCTGAAAGGGGAACAGGTGGCCTCTGAGACAGAGGAATCGGGTGGACAAGACAAGAACGGGCGTGTAGGCAATGCATGCACGGGCGCGCCATGTGTAAGCGTCACGGTGAGAAGTCACTCGTTTTCACGACCGACTGAGGATCCTCTATACCTGGCGAGAGAAGCCCGGAAACCCGGAATGTGGCGATGATAATAAGGGCAGGATGTTTCACACTCGCTGTCTGATAACGCGCAACACAATCGTATCGACAATATAATCGTCATTACAGTTTAAAATAATGTGTGTGCCATATCTATTAATATATCACACACACACACACATGTTCGAATTATTCTAATTGCATAAAGCGTTAGGGGATTATACAATCGTATTGTAAAACATTTACTCTCAGTTTTGTAATTGGAGTTATATCGATCAGCAAAATTGTCTGCATTCACTATTATCTTTATACATTTTTACGTAACGTTGTTGATTACCCAGAAAACCGTAGGCGTTGTCTTACGACAGCGCGAAAGAAGCGAATGGCTTTCTCCGCGGCAACAATTGACTCGTGAGACTTTTTTTTCGCCTTCGATATAATCAATGTCTTTCGAGCGTCGTGGCGCCTGACAATAAGTAGGCGGCGTGCATTGTGCCGGTCGTGTGCCGCGGCGTGGCGTGGCACGGTGAAATTTTGTGAGAGCGTGTGTAACGCCCGTCTGTTAAAACCGCCAAATCTCTGTGTGTACACACGTGCCGGCACGAGAGCGAGAAGAAAGTGCATTCGCGGTTGCACCGGTTGTTGCACAGCGCTGCTCCACAAAACCACGGCCCACCGCAGGCGCAAACGAATCGAAAGTCGAATCGTCCGTCGACATAAAGCGAGCGGGGAACTTTGTCGCGGTATTTAATGAATTCTGCACGGCGGATTAGCTGGAACTTTATGGAAATTCTACCCCGCGTGCCTATATACTTTCGCTGCGAACATTCTAATTCTGAGCGATTCAATTAGAAAATACGCGAAGCGGCTCGTCGAACACTTCGGTGAAGTTAGCAAAGATTACCCGGAAAGAATTACAGAGCCCTATAAATTTATAAATTGATATTTAATGTAAAAAAATTAATAAGATTTTTAATAATTGTAATAGTATATACAAATTGCAAATTAGTAATAAATTAATAAACATATAATAGTGAAAGAGAAGAAAGTATACGATTAAAATATTTAATAAATCTTGTCTGTTTAAAATATAATTTATAAATGATTTTATAAATTTTTATATATTATATTGTACAGACAAATTATATTATATTGTCTCTTTAAAATATTATATGTAGAAAAAATGCAGTATATTATGTGTAGAAATTATAAAGAAATTAAGAAATATGTGTCTAGAAGTCTAACAAACCAAAGATCTAAGAACATTTTTTTATTTTGAAATGTGACCTACATATGAGACATCACTAGCGCAATAAACATTTCGATATCGTTCCCTCACGTAACGTTACACTTATCCCCACGACACCGATATAAACTAAACGCGTTATAATTTTAATACAATTAAAAGTTGGATTGCTGCACATAATATAAGCCTCGTATCATCCAAGATACTTCGGTGAAATCATTACGTCAAAGTCTTATTTGTGTTTTCTCCATTACGCCAGAAAACTTTCTTCTTCTTTACCGCCCTTGAAAAGATGAAACTCATAAAGCCAATAAGTTCTTATTTACACTTACACTAAGAAATATTGGACCCATGTATCATCAGCAGAATCACGAGTACCACGGTGACTGGGAGAAGTTTATTGTTATGGTTATCCCGAATCGTAGTAAATTTCAGCCTCTCCCTTATCGCAAGAACGACCGATAAAATAATTGTATTTCAAACGATGTAATATTGCACAACGGGATCAACAAGCATAAACAAAATTTATTAGTAATTGCAGTTAATTATTGTGTGGTGTTAAATTATAAGACAACTATGCAAAATTATTTTTTAGGAACTTAAACTTGAGAAGATTCTAATTTTATTTTACTTTTAAACTTTCTTACTTTTAATTGGTATTCGCTGATACTTTGGGCTTAACAATTTTTAAATGACACTTGTATAAATCCTACAACGTTGAATTGTATTTCATTATGGGAAAACCATACGTAAACGATCTCCTAAGTTATTAACAAGATTATTGAAATATTGTGCAAGCGACTTACACGCTGCTGAGAAGATAAACTTGCTCAGTGTTATTCTCTGAATTTCACGCCTAAGCAAAATTTTATCCTATAGACCGCACGTATGACATACGTAACATCTCCCTACGCATTTCTACGTACTTCTTCTCATTTTTCGTACGAAATTCGCGTCGGTGGCGCCAACACCACTACCGTACGACGTACATATACGTGAGTACGTATCGTAGGGAGCAGGCAGCAACGCGAATGGAACATCAGGGTGAGTACCTTTGTCCTCCTCCACCGCGTCAGAGGAGGTACGGGGTGCAGGATCCCTATTGATCTCCTCACAGAGCTCGAGCCAGTAGCAGAGAGTTCAGGGAGGAAAGGGGGAGAAGGATGAGGGAGTGGGAGGAGGGGTGGCACGGAGATAGGGAGCAACAGAACGAGCGAAAGAGACTGACGGCAAGGGTAAGAGCGGGAGGGAGGAAGACGGTGATTCCGCAGAGGATTGAGATAGAGAGAGGGTGGAAGGGAGGTGGAAGAGAGAGAGAGAGAGAGAGAAAGAGTGAGTGGAGAGGACTATGGATGGACCTCAGCTGCGCTGCGTCCAGCTGAGGGGGTGGCCGCGTTGTCATGCGCTGACTTGACGCGTCATTAATGTATTACAGGATAATGACAACAAACCGATATCCTACCCTAGCTGGCACTCCTGCCCCTGCCGCCCTGCCCTCCTCCCCCTCCTCCCTCCTCCCTTTACATCAACGCGCGATACAGCGGGCGCGCGGCTGTTTAAACGCCAACTACAGAATCTATTGTTTCGCTGCTGACGCAAATCGTCGGGAATTGCTTTCGCATTGTATCAACGTTTGCCGCAACGTGCAACAAATGCCGAATTTCGAACGCGGGAATTTCAGTCCTGCGCGCGCGGATCGATCTTAGGTCACATCACCGGGATATCGAAGCATGATTTCGATCGGCTTGAATACTGGCGGAGACAGAAATAGTCCTGTACGTTTGTTTAACAAACCGATACACGTAGAGTATAACTCTTTTATAAGATACTAACTTAAAAAACTATAATACCTGACGTTGCTCTGGCTTTTTTTTATTATATAGCAATTATATCACAATATAATATTTAGAAATGAATTGGCACCTTCATTAATTATTACGCAATGCTTACCTATATAATAATGCACTAAACTTAAATTATCATAAAGTTTTAAGAGGATGAAATCAGAGAGGGGAGGGGAGTGTCCAGGTTTCAGTAGTCTTCAGTAGGTTTCAGTAGATTTTCCGCAGGAGTCTAGAGAGTAACTATATGCAAAATTTAATTCAGATCGGGAAAAGGGTTTAGGAGTTAATACATTGTATTTTATATATTATGTATAGATGGATAGAAATGACATAAGAAATCATTATTATGTAAATTGATTTAAACAATATTCGCCAAATTTACTACAAAAATATGATAACAACCGCCTACGCTGAGCCACGTTAATAATTTAAATGAACGCAAAAGTGATATCGTGAACTTCGACATTTGAATGTAAACTCCCACATCTTTGACGGTCATTTAATCGATGGTCTATGTTAAAATACACTCACGTTTGCGTGAGTAAAATTACAGAATTTCCGTTTTTTCCCCCTCTCGTTATACAGGTATCTGATGAATTTTGAGCTATATATCAATATATATTTGATAATTATAATTAAAAACGTGAAAACTTTTCAGCATTTCTCTTCTCATTTTCGGACTCTCTTTCCGCCCTATGACGTCTTTCTCGTGTTTCATACGACGATGTGTGCGTGGGAAACGGTAAATTGTCATGTACGATACGGGCGATACGCGAATATCTTTTGATGGTCTGTCATTTACGCGATGACTCATCGATGCATCTAAATCAATCGCTTGTCTCTACCAGAATGACGCAAGCGTTGCGTGATGGTTGCGTCGACATTTAGTACACGTAACAAACATCGCGTCCACGCGCGCGCGATGGCTTTAGAAAATTACAGAACTGTGCGAGTAGAGAGCGTATGTGGCAATATGACGACATGTGGCACAATAACCGCCGCGGTAATCGACACGAAACAGAATTGCGAAACGCGATGCAGTTTACTAAAAAAAAAATTTTTTTAAACATAATTTTTCGAAGCTACTGAAATTATACTTTTCTTCGAACGTTCGAAAACATCGTTACGGGACACCGATATGCACCGATACGTAGATCGCGAGTGCAGAAAGCGCGTGCGTTTAAACACATAGAGAACGAATACGTTTGCATGCCGTTTAAATTGTAATCGACAACGTAACACGATCCTGTAAGTGCAATTGTGTAACACGAGGAGAAAATGAATATTCTTTTGTATTAGCGGAGGCCCCGCGACATACGTTTGGCTTTGTCGGACTACAACGACGATTTGCGGAACGATAACGAAATTTTATATCTCGCAAACGAGGACTTGCGGTGGACTTGCGCGTGTATAGTTACCCGCGTGTTATCCGCGTTACTGTGCAAACAACGGCCCACCGCGCGATCTAACTGTTCTAACTCATCCGCGTGTCGGTCCATTGACGTAAATCACCGCTTGCCTGCACCCCAAATCAGCATTCACTACCGAACGAGCTTTACGTACGGAGAAATAATCCCACGTTACGTAATATCAAAATTGTTCAACACGCATTACAACCAGCAATCTTGCAAACAATATCTAATAACAGTGCGCTCGAATAATCGTTAACCCCCTCGACCTTGACTCGTTCATGAAATATCTATACAATTCCACGTCTAGAATTGTATGGTTATTTTAAAATTGCCGGAGGAATTGTCGGTGTCTTTCCCACGATGCGCGTTTACTTAGAAATTGTCATCATATGTTAAATCGCGAAGATCTTTTTAACAGTTTATAAAAATATAAAAAATTCTCGTCTGTTTCATTTTAATGTATATATATTAAAAAATGAAATTTTTGATTATTATATTTATAATTTTTCTTTATATTAAAAACATTACAATTACTGATTTTATCACAAAAAGGAATTAGTCAAAGACTTCAATCCGAGATCTTAGCCGCTATACCTTAAACAATTCTCTACAAAATAATTTTTAACATTTTTTATATTTTATAAGAGAAAATGTTACAGTCACAAAATATATAATAAGAAAACTACATAAACTTAATCTTATTTATACAAATAACATCAATTATCTAATAATGACTAGAAATTATTCAATAATTGTCTTTTTAATCGACTAAAAGTATAACTATACTGTGGGATTTGTTATTTTGGAATGATTATTGGCGATCAAACGCGATAATTATTCTTGACAATCATATTTAAGGAAATAAATATATTGATTTGGAATCAAATAAAATACGTGTTATAAATATGATTCATATTTAGTCATGACGTGCAATACGACAGGATAACGTCTCAAGTTTCACTGCTTGAGGTGAAACGGCGAATAGTACGTGTACATGTAGGTGGACTTTCATAGATTTGATACGATTGCGTGATGCGTGTACGCCGGAGTACTTTCTAACTACGATCTATCATCTCGCTCGATGACGACACATTTGTTGTCTATCTGCATCGATTTTGCAGACTTCCGAGAACGAGATGAGAATTTATGATCTCTATTCCTTTATATAATTAAATTATAAAATAATAGGGATCATAAAATCTTATTCTCGAAAGCTAAAAAAATCAACGCTTGCAATCGACGCAAGAATTTAATAGTTCTATTACTGACAATCAGAATTATTAAATTCCCTCATGCGCTAAATAATCTTCGAGATCCTAATTAGTTCTCGGACCAAAGTAACCGGAGTGAGATTTCTAAAATGATCGAAATTATTTCGAATTATCTTGAAAATAGCCACGCAAGCTCGTCTTTCTATACTTCACATATTTAGTATTAAAGATAATTACCCATAGGTATAATTCTCAGTTCGTAATAAGTAATTTTTGTATTAGACAGATATAGCTGAAAATTAACGCTCAAACTTAGCATCACATACGAATATATTGAGGTCTTAAGTGACAGAATTTTAACACTGTTCTTCATATTGACACACATTTTATAGTCTTTAATAATTCAAATTCTTTTTTAAACGCAGTACATGTTTATCAGGTAATCGTATTATAAATCAATTGATCGATTTTCACCCCTTTCATAAATTTTACATTTAAACAGAAATATCGATTTTGTATCATTTTCCAGACTTGAATTTTTAGATCTGTTTATGGACTTTATACATTACGTATAATTTTTGTGAACTTTGTATGTTATATAAGATATTTTTATACCTTATATACTATATATTTATCATAATAAGTTATTTATGTATCTTGTATATTTGTACCTTTTTATACTTCATATACAATATTTATTTCCAAGCTAAGTTGATACGATGTGGATTAAAAATAGGTACATCTGCTCGTAATGTTTCTGGCACATTTCTAATAGATATTTCTAGAAGTATTTTCCCGATAGATAGTAGTGCCACCGATCGCTAGATGGACTATAAGCAATGTGTTCTTGACTTAAAAATTGTTTAACAGCACAAAAACCAGGAATGCCCGTAAGCAATATTGTACAATCACCGTAGTGACCATAGCACTATTTAATGTGTATCACCTCGAGCAAATATTTACAATTAGTAAAGAAATTACTTTCATTTTTTAAATGTTATATTTATCATACATATGCACATATACTGTCCCAAAAATTTATTTTTTATTTAGAAATTAATAGAATATATAATCATGTGACAGACGCGATATTCTCGTTTCTTTACATCCAATTTACAAACGGAAAGCCAATCGCTATTAATCTTATCATTCGTTCCACCGTCAGTTGAAACTACGTGAATCGGGATCGGCCCAACAACCCCTAATAATCTACCATTGCAAGTCTAAACCACCTACGTTTTATGAAAAGGTCGCCTGATTTTACGAGGTCACGAGCTACCCTCGACCCGCTGTGTCTATACCCTCCTCTATGTACATGAAATAAATTTTGTTGATTCGTGCATGAGAGTGATAAAAATCATTGACATTTTTGCAAAGAAAAATACTAATCATAAAATTACTAATCACCTACACGGCGAAATCATGTTAATACAATCGGTGTACGCGATAACAGACGGAAAGAGGGAAAGCTGGTTAAATAGGTGACACAGATTTTCCGCGAAGGGAATGCAGCGATATGTTCGCGCCCTTAGTACTGTCTCGCTCTATAAATACATCGACAGACGCACTGCCGCTGGACCAATCGACGCGCGAGTGTACGGTCGCGCGCGCGCGCGCGCGCGCTCGCGTGCTCGCTCGCGTCAGCGCGATCTCCTCTATATCGGTATTTTTGTAGCGGTTTATCATTTTTGTCTGGTGCCCCCCTTTTACACCCCACCATGGTTTATTTAAAGTGTCACGGAGGCGAAGGTGTGCACGCGCATGCGCATGCGCAATGCTCAGAGCGATGTTGGCCAACAGGCTGGTTACGGGCTTTACACCGGCCGTGTTGCCAAACCGCTTACGTATACGTGCGCGTACATGCATGTGCGCACGCGTGCATGTGCATACCGCAAGCCACCAGAGCACGCAAGTATGCTGCACGT
This sequence comes from Temnothorax curvispinosus, assembly GCF_003070985.1. Taxonomy (NCBI): domain Eukaryota; kingdom Metazoa; phylum Arthropoda; class Insecta; order Hymenoptera; family Formicidae; genus Temnothorax; species Temnothorax curvispinosus. Next base: position 446,139 of record NW_020225813.1, read on the forward strand.
CCGCGCGCGCGAGCGCTCGTACACACGTACGGACACATATAGCACTGCCATTCTCCGCCGCAGTGCCAATCAGTGGCGGAACTGCAAGCCGGTGCATCCGAGAGGTCCACCGATCGTACACGCGGCGCGGTGGATTTCCAATCTCCTTCGCATCTTCGTTTTTCCCCTTTTTTTTCACTCAATCGCCTTCCACCGTTTCACTGGCTGCCCCCAACTTCGCGCCTAAACTTTTTTACGTACGGCAAATCCAGGTTACGAGGAGGATCTTAATTAATAATATGACGACCGACTTATGCGCTCCACTACCAATCGTTCCCCCATTTCTATCTACGTCGTTCAATCGTACAAATTGGCTATTGTACCAATTAGTTGCCTGCTGGCTTTTGACTCGTCTTAGTGTACCCTCGGTCGGATAATTCGCTGAAAGGAGTGTTACTCGTATTTAACAATAAAAAGCATAATTAAAAGGTTTCCTTAACATCACAGTAGAAAAAGATCATTCTTATTTCTGGCTACATTCTTTTTTATTTAATGAGAGAAAAAGTTTCAAAATTTGAAAGTAATTTTTTATAGAAGTACATTTTTTAAGTTAAAAAACAGATGGGATAATCTATCTCTGGTTGACATTGTTTAAAAATGCATAAACAAAAAATCTTATAAATATGAATATGACAAAACATAATATTCATAAACAATTTCAATATTTTGATTACTTGTGGCCTCCCAACTAAAGAGAAAATATCCGTATAACAAATTTGTATAATAATTGCGTGTGCATAATCGCGAGAGAGTAATCATTTACAAAAAATTTTTAATTTACAGATGCAGATTTGAAGAAGAGCTAAACATTTATCATATATTTATTATATATATTGAAATAATCACTATATTCTTTCAATTTTTCGGTACCGCTTGCTATTGAGAAAAGCATAAATAAATAATTATTTATAAATGTTTATAAAAAATTGTGACGGTTAGTTTTTAATTTTCTGCATAATTTGTTCATGATTTTGTTATTTGAGTAGTGTATATTTTTCCTATCATCCCAAGTTGCTATAACTCTTAGCGGAATCTTCATTTTGCTTCTATATGTAGCCGCATCCAAACGGTCAGGCCAAACCTATAATTATCAGGATAATTGGATAATAGTTACCAATTCATTCGATTAGCTGAATTATTCGATTCTCGAATGTGTGCCGGCGTCCCTTCCGTTCGTAGAATCGCTTATATCAAAGCCAAATGAGATCGGCACGAGCCGACATGGCGGGTTTTTCATTATCGCCGATCGATAAGCAACGATCGACATGAATTATTCATTACGATGTATTAATTCGAACGCGTCACGGCCATCGACGAAGGTGTTCATCGTCAAATTAACCTGCCACTGCGTCATGCCGACGTGCGGCCTGAGAAACCTGATCTATAAACTTCACGCCACTGTCCCGACAAATAGACCTTGTTCTTTCGATCACGATGATACACCTCCTAATACGTAAACTTGTCAAGCTAATTGATCTAATGCCAACCGTGTTCTCCATAATTATATCATACTATTATATTATATTATTATAAATTTTATCAGAATAACTTAGAATATAATGTTTATGCATATTTTAATTAGCATTAATTTTTTAAATTAATTTATGACAATTATATATTATTAAAATATTGCATAAACATTTTTATTTAATATTGATGTAACGGATATTGTAGAACAAGTTTTCTGAATCCTTTTTATCTGTAGATTTTTCGTCTGATTTAAAGTTACTTATTTGATTTATTGTTATTCATTTAAATATCATTTAGATCTTTGCTAATCTTTTCTATAATTCTCCAGATTGGTTAAGAAATGTGAACGGTAATCAAAATAATTAATACCGTTAATAATTTTTAAATAATCTCGTCATCTAACCATCGATTGTGTTACATTACTCGGTATTTCAATAAGATATGTTTATTCGGTTGTCATCGAAGAAACAATTAATATGATACAAAATAATCAACTGTGCGATTCTAGCGATTATAACGAAGCTGCAATCCCCTAACATCACATCATCCCTCATAGTTAGTCGTAGCACAGTTTCGATCGCGGGAACAATAGTGTAGCTCGTGGGTACCGTCGAGAGATGGGGGGATGCACCTCTCGAGCGGGCTCAGTTCGAGAAACCGAGGAAGCGAGTAATCATGGGACAAGAATCGAGACGTAGTCCATTGCTCTGCCACGTGTATGCGTGTGTGGTCGAGTGTGTGTATTTTTACCTCCCTTACGTCCGCGTTCGCACAATGTGCCTACGGGCGCCTGCGTAGGAGCGTCCACTTTATTTTCGGTGATCAACGAAATCCCTTCCAGAATTAATTTTGGCGCCAATGAGGCCGTATTTATGCATAGCTCCACGAATATGCGGAAAGTTTTCGCGTTCGTTCACGCAAACGGTGACCCCGCTGATACAGCGATTTTACGCTAAAATCGCAAATATAGGTAAGCCAGATGTATCCGCGCGAGAAGGAGAAATTTTGCCATTACTATCGTTATCTAAAAAAAAAAAAAGATCATGTTTCCGAAAGCTCGATAGAAATGTTTCGGATCAACGTATAGGTAGTCAATGCGAGCGAAAAATATTCTCGTTGTCTCCCGGATTCACTATCCGTGCCAGCGAAGACGAAACATCGTACGACGACTCTCTCTCTTGTGAAAATCTATGGTAGCTTTCATACCAATTACAATGACTTCCGTTCCATGTTCCGATACCTATCGGGAAATCGGAGCGTCTTAAATAGTGTGACAATCGATTGCGTGATGTTTTCTTTGCTTCCTTGCTTTTATTACTCTTTTGAAAATTATTCTTAAAAAATTCTTGCATGTTATGCTCGACATCTGTAGTGGATACGATACCAACCATCCATGATTCTCGATCTCTTTAGGTCACATGTGGAAAATATATTTGTATAATAAGAATTAAAATCACCCCCGTCGCATGTTTTTAACGTCCAATACTAAATATTTTAACAGGCCAGATTTAAATGAGAGATTCATTAAAGTAAAATTCAGTTGGGGACGAAAAGCTGGATTGTGTTATTTATTTATGCTTCTGAAGATTTTATTCGGTAAAATTATTCAATTCTCAATAATGTAATTTAATTAACTTGAAAAGCGGTCATTTGAAATAATACCGCTTCTTCTAATTTATTCTGAACTTTAATGGACAACTCTTCTCAAAATCTGAACAATTTATAATATAGAATTACAATTACATTTAAATGTCAAATAAAAATTAAACGAAATAAACATTAAAATCCACAAAATGTTTTTTAGATAAGTATTCTGGCTATCCTTTAATCCAGCATCTAGCTATTATTTAATCAAGTCGGCTTAATGTATATTGGCAAAAGAAAAGATTATGTACGCGACATACACGATCGTTACATGCAACGACACTTTCACTATGTATCTTTAAGAACATCCGTCGACTATTTTCACCTCGCCAACAGATCTTTTCTACATCTTAACTGTTGAGGCTAATGAGAAACACATGTTTACCACTAAATTTAGTATTAACCCTAATAGGAACTTTTCTGGAAGGGAGGGAAAGATAACTAAACAGTGTCAAAGGGTTGCCATTTGAAACAAACGAAGGCGCCGTATAGAGGCTACAGTTTTCGGCCGATCGCGGTTCCTCGCGGAGCGCGAGCCGTGTGCTTGCCGCGAACCGGAACCATGAGGAGAACCGCGGCGCGGACGTCACAGATCGGACATGCTATTTAAGTGCGATGCACAAGAGGAGGAAGTGCGCAGGAAGTCGAGGAGGAAGGGTCCGCTCGCAAGCGCCGCGTGGCCTTGCGCTATAAACAACTTTCAGAAGTAAAAAGAGAAAGAAGCGCGTGGCACACGAACCAGAGAGGGTGACGCCTTATGGCGCGCGCCTAATTATAACGCAAATATGTTCATCGTTCGCTCGCGGCCCGCGTTACACGTGCAATACTTGTCGCGCATGTCCGTTTTCTTGCACGCTCTTACGCTCTCTCAGGTGCGCATTCCGATCGATACAATTTCGCCAATCTAAGAAGTGATCTATGTATATGTCACGGACCGTTTGTGAAATCTGGCCTGTATACGGGGTATGTGCCAGACATACGCAATCCCTCAGCCGTGGATTCCTTGCAGAATTTTAAGTTAATTTCCCCTCGCCGAGGATTTTTCATGGAGGAGCTATTATTTGACTGACTTTTCATCGATAGCATGTCTGGATAATCGAGCTTTATATTAAATTTCTATTAAAGTATAAACCGTCTAAAATGATGTAAAAGAGCATAATTATATATATCTTCGTATCTCCTGATCGTTTATAAAACCAAAAAAATTATAACTAAAATTTGTGGTAATAATGTGTGGAACATCCCGTAAAAATCTCTATTTATTATAAAAGATCTAATTTCGCACGTAGCTCGTACAGAAAATATAAAGAAAAATGATGTGGAATGATCGTGATTGAACAGTAAAGAATAAGTGTGATTATGCCAAGCATTCTCCCGTAATCCTCCCGATGAAATTCTTTGACATCGAAAAGACACGCATTGCGCGAGATTTAACAGTCGCAGCCCGCAAAGACGAGTATAAATCTATGCGAAGACAATAGGCAGTACTTGAAGATGCAAACCGCTCTAAAGCCAGCTCGTAAAAGTAGGCTTTCTTTTATTAGACTTGCCTACTTTTACCAATTCCTTTCACTGAGACGATTTGTACGACATTGCACTCTTAAGTGCTAAATTTGAGTCTTTCAAATGGCTTCTCGATTCTTCGAGAATCTTGAAAGTTTCCTTGCGTATAATACAATCATTAGCACGCGCAATACATAATATATTTATTGCTGTGGTCTTTACAGTGTTGTAAATCACAATGTACCACTTTACAAAGCCCAGGTTAGAGATGTTTATGCATTTTTAACCAGTTTGGAATTAAAAAATCTTCTAGAACCTGACACAGACTTATAAAAGTTCAACAAAACGTCCTTTCTCTCAGAAAAGAGAGGTTTGTCGGCATAAGTTACTATTGTAATGCCTATTCTTTTAGGAAACTAGACAACATCTAAACGTCCAACATGTAAACGTTCATTGTCACAAACCATTGTGCGATTAAGCAGAAAACCTTCTCAAACATAAATCAGTATACACACGAACCTCGCAACAAGTCCACAGATTTCTAGTTAATGGTACATTATGTCGGCTTGAAAGTTAATCAAGAGAATAAGCGCGAAGGAATTTCGCGAATGGGCGAAAACGCGTGCTCGCACATGCACGTGCACATACGAGGACGTGTCTTCATTGACTAGTTATCTAGGTAATGCTAACATTGTGCTACGCTTATGCGCTATGTGTTGCCGCAGTATTATGGTTCACGGGGAAAGATAATAGGCCGGCCAGGTCACTATGGCGACATTATCCCGTTAGGCTTGAAAGTATATTTTCTACTCGTTGTGGCAATGACTGCGCCGTCCCGGGGCCGGGGCGACCGGCGCGCGGCGGCCGGTCGGCCGCTGTGCCGCACGGCGCAAAACGACGTCGAGGCTTACCGGCGAAGATTACCGCTTCGGCACCTGAACCGTATTCGGTTAACGGCTGACAGGCACGTATCGACGATAGTCTTATCCCCGCTCGCCCGCGTTATGCCCCGCGCATGTAACACGCATATATATAAGTATGACGGGTCTCGCGCGAATCACTGCGCGATCTCCTCTCCTCTCTCTCTCTATCTCTCTATCTCTCTCTCCATCTGTCTTTCTCTTCCCCCTTTCTTCCCCGATATCGTGCCGCACCGTTTGTTCCTCTTCCTGCATTCCCCTCGGTCGCGCATCGCCGTTTCGCGCTCTCCGCGGTCTCCTTTCGAAACCGGGAGATCGGCATTACACGGTGTTTACACTTTACTTTCGCGTTACGTATCCCGGTTTGACGTGCGTCGACATAACGGTGCGCGGGGTGATCAGCCACCATCGCGTCATACTTTAAAGATGCTTTCTTTTTTTGAGATCAACCTTGCTTCAACGAAATTAGGAAAGAGATTGTTGTCGTAAACTTTAAATCTTTTATAAATAATCCTATAATTATAATTTTTTTAAATTAAACGAGAAATTAGATTATTTGTTTGCCGACTAAGCGCTAATTTTGCAAAAAAGTTTTTATTTATTGTTTTTATTTATTTATAATTCAGAAGCTCTTCCATTATCTCGATTTTTTTTAGAAAAAAAAACGTCTTGATATTGCGATTATATAAATAATATATTACATACACTGTAGGGTTCTATATGCTTATGTTATACTGCTGAAGAAGCAGTGAGAAATGTGAAAGTAAAACCAAACTGAAAATACCTGGCATACCCAAGAAAATTTCTAAACTTAGGATAAGTTATGGTCAGACGGAAATACACAAAGCCTAAACTGATGTGTGAACAATAATGTGACCGTCGTTCTGAATAACCGTTTCCGGATAGCAGTTCCAAGCAGTAGTACTTCCGAGTAAGAATTTGACTTACAAATGTAGATAGCGAAAAATTTTCTGTTGATTATAATAATATATTTTATACATATATAAAAGATATAATATTATTATTAATATTATTAAAAATTAGAATTTATATATGTAATTATATTATTATATATGATTTTTATTATAATTGATATAGCAATCTTTTCATTTGGAAAAGCAGACGTTACATGTTAAATATCTTACTATACTGTTGAACAAATGCGCCTCAATACAAAGTAGCCATTTATTTAATTGAATCTAATCCTCTGCTAACTTTATCTATTTCACGGGAATTTATAATATTAAACTATAATAAAGAATAGATAATAACTAGAATTCAAATTGGCCGTCAATAATTTTTGTCTAATTCGTGAACACTTCGTTTACTATGCATTTGAAGTATAATATTGTGAACAGACTTTTTTCTTTCAACTTTCTATTAAATAATACAAAGTTAAAATATACAATTATGTATACTTCTGACAATTTTAGCTTTTCTCGTACGTGCCCATTTATTGGCAGGAATTGGCAGCTGACAATTCAATTGTCGTTTTCGCAAAAATATTTTTATTTAATTTAATATTGTGTAGAGCATGTCACCTCTTAAAACACAAAGAAACCATTCTTCTTTTTCAACCATTCAATGGTACAATAAATTATGCGTAGAGTCCGTTTTCCCAAATTACCGTGACCTGCTTACGAAAGCAAAAGGACCACACAGATTCCGCCAGCTTTTCCAGGCAATAATATTGACAAACTCTGTAACCAGCAACAGTGAGGAACGACATCCGCTTCTGTTACTTCTATTGTCGGCGACAGGTCGGCGAAATACCCTTCTTCCCCCTAACTGAGCGCTACCATGAAGCAAATACGCCACGAGCCCGTAACAAAAGCTTTAAGACAAGATGTCGAACTTGAAATGAATGCCACTAAATCGTGTCCAAACGTACCAAATAGAATTCATCACTATCGTTTCGAGCCTTTGTCAATAAAATCGAAATTGAATCTTCAGTCTGGATTATTAGGAAGACATTTACGATATAACAGTTTTCAAATTGAGTCATTACAAATTAATTATTGAAATGAAAAAATTACAAATATTCATTTTCCTCTCCTCTTTTTGATAATATTTTTCTAACAGTCGTTTTTTAAAATTTTTTATTTCATATATAACATTTTGTTATAATTTTATATATGAATTACTATAAATCAGCATTTAACAACATACACATAATTATTTAGAATTAACTACAAACTGAATATTCAAAATTGTATTGTCGACATCATGTTAAGTCTAATAACAATGAGATAATCTCGGCGGTAAGAATCAAGGCAGAAGATAAATCATTTGTCTACATAGAAATCATGCTTTTAAAGTCATCTGGTTTACAGTCAAGAAGACTGTCCCTTTATTGTTTCATGCGAACATTAGAGGAGATCTTTCGCTTATTGAGAAGATCAGACGGTATCCGCTTTTGAGGCCGGCGACTGTCCTTGGTAATTCGTTTAGCACCCCCGGGGTGATCGACGATTTTCAGGAATAAGTCGTGCGATGTCGACAGCTGGTCTACGCTCCTTTTTACACGCCGGGAAGAATAAAGGAATGGAAGACGCGCGGAGGCTTATAGCAGTTATAGCATAATAGGCAAGCGCAGAACACTACCCGACTCGACATCACTTGGTCCGTTCATCCGTGCCGTTCTACGTGCTATCCGCACATCTGGTCATCGCTCCCGCCTCAACTATTCGTAGTCGTAGCAGTCACTAGCCGCTACTGCCGACCGACCTACACCCCGCCGAGCGAAGTATTCGAACTATCCCCAAAATCAATCAAGATATCTACACAATCTCTGTAGACTAATTGTTATAATCCCTTCCTGACGTTAATTGTTACCGTCACGTGATCAGAAAGATTGATTAGAAAAACAATGAAGGGTAATAAAATTATGAGTATTCGTAAAGTCCTGAGACTGTTCTTAGAAATCCTATAGACTGATCTTGATAAATGTGGTTGGTGCGTGATACTTTTCACAAACTGCACACAATACTGTATCTATTGTGTCACATCAGTATCTGTTATACTGCAAGACAATTCCTTGATGTGTGTCTACTAAAATTAAACAGGCTCTTTTGGTTGTCTAAAAGTGTAATAACATTATTTATTTGTAACAATTATATTATTTATTATAATTGTTATAATAAATTATAATAATAAATAAGTAATTATCTTTGTAACAAATGTTATAAATATTTTTGAGTTACTTTAACTTGCACTTCTTGTAAATTTATAAGATATTCTAATTTTTTTGTTATTTATATATAAAATGTGTTTTTTTTCTTATGTGCAATATTTCGAGAGTTTTCAAGATGTGCATATTTAATATAACATATCTTTCGAATTTATGTCGTTATTAAAAAATTTATATTCTATACTGTGTGACCTATAGAACAAAATAACTTATTCGTTAATTTATTTATATTTATTTTCTCTTTCTTTCTGTGTTCTTTAAATTTAGTTTTTTTTTCTTATTTTTTTAACGTTATATATTACGAGTAATTAAATAATTGAGTGCACTGATCCCATTTGCGAGTCGATTACTACGTCATGTTCAGCTTGACTTATTATTGGTTGCGCGGACTGAATGAATAAATTATGTTTAACCATCGCCATACTGCATGTTAAATCGCTTTTAACCAATATTGCACTGTGACTTGCGCCACTCTACAGTATATGCATAAGCAAACTTAAACTGAAAATAATGAGGTAAATAAAAATTGAAATATTCCTTTAACAAACTTTTCATCGTAATATTATTGAAAAAAGTTTTGCATTCGACCATTTGCATCGAGCCAGAAAATTTGGAATTGCTTTTAAACGCTCTCTTTCTATCTGCACAAATTTATATAAAATAATTTTTTATGAAATAAAATTTCTTTTAAAAGTAAAAATAAAAATAGTAACAACTATGCGTAAGTAAAAAGTAGAGCTGCAATTTAAAATATATTATGCAATTAACAATTAACTTGCTTAAGGATAAAGTGATGAAATCGTGTGACATTTACCACGAAAACCGAGATCAACCTCGATCCTAGCTTGTAGCCGACGCTAAACGGTATTACTATGCCCACTCGAAAATCGAATATGGATACCCATTCTGCCTGCAGGGTGAATCAATAGCACTTCACGCACCGAGCATCATCGGTCTGACGTAACGCAGAAATCAATGTTACACCGTATATCGTCGTGGACCATCATTATTTCGCGTAATTCGCCCAGCGCGATCGATAGAAGGGTATGTACGTGGGTACAAGTGCGGCCGATTCTCGTGTGCCCGGGCGTTATTTGCAAAACATAAATAGCCGACGTACGTGGCATACGGAATTGCATTATCGAAACGCTCTTCATATTCGGAGTGCCCGGCGATAAATAACGTGAGAGAGAAAGAGAGAGGAGGGGGGGGGGAGGCAGGAAGGGGGAGGGGGAGGAGAAGGAGAGGCGAATAAATTCAATCGCTATTCAAAACGTACACGCACAATTATGCCGGACGCGCGTAATTAAAAATCTATTGTGCAGAGAGCGGCGCGCGGATACCTCCGCGCGCGCGAGGTAAATAATTATTTCATAACGCTCGTATACGATATTAGGTCACCGTTTATGTAAACAGCTCGAAGTGGTAATATCATTTATGTCGTGAATATTACAATATTTATATTGCGGACGACTCTGTGCGGCGATATATAAATGTGTTGGATATAAAATCCGCGCACGTACGACACAAGTCCCGCACGTCGTCGATCCGACGCATAATCGACGCGGCGCGCGCGAAAACCTGCTGCGTAGGATCGCATCATACATTATTATAGACAATCTCGGATGTAGCCGGCGCGTGCGGTGTCACTCGCCGGCCGCTCGCCGACGAGGGAGGAAGGAAGGATTATACGTGCCGTATATCGACGCCGTTGTCGGCGACGACGACGCTCCTCCGTCGACGGATGTCTACGCTCGAGATATCGAACGTCACTCCGACTACCCGGCCATTTCGAAGAAATATGGGGCAAGGCCGACACCTTGGGCCAAGAAGGGCGCATGTCGACTCGACAAACTCTATTAGTTGACTATACATAGTTAACCCGAGAGAGAGAGAGAGAGAGAGAGAGAGAGAGAAACAGAAAGGGAAAAAGAGAGAGAGTGAGAGAGAGAGAAGAGGAGGGAAAGAGGGGGAAACAGAGGGTGGAAGAAGGGAGACACGGTACGCCTCACGTATACAACGCACACGTTCGCCCCGCGCTTACACGCGTACAATCGCGCTGTATATATGACATGCGAAGGAGGAGAAGGACGAGGGAGCGGCGGGGAAAGAACGAAGGAAAAGTAAAGCGGAAAGAGAGAAAAGAAGATGCCACAATTATCCGCAGAGAACGTGACGCGCGAGGGAGAGACAGAGAGAGAGAGAGAGAGAGAGAGAGAGAGGCCAGTGGGGAGAAAACGAGGAGGATGGAGCATTGATAGACAAAGAGAGAAGGATAAATAGGGGAGGAAACAGAGAACGAGAGAGAGAGAGAGAGAGAGAGAGAGAGAGAGAGAGAACGAGAGAAAGAGAAAGAGAGAAGATAACGATGAGGTAGCCGTGGAGAGAGAAAAGGGGAAGCGAACGTAGCGAGGGAGGGGAGCGACGATGGGGTCGGTGGAGCTGTAGGGGAACAGGGAGGAAAAGGGAATGAAGGCAGGGGAGGGGAGAAAGAGGGGAACAACCCGTGCGCGCGTACAGACTGGCGCGCGATGCATACGTTTCACGGACGTGGGCTCTGCCTCTGCCCGCACCTATGTCGCTGCCGTTACACATTGAACTAGCGAGGCGTATTGAATATTAAACCAATAAACAGGAGAGGAGGAACGGTTGCAGATGGTTGAGGACACTTGGCAACGCCGATGCCGCTGCCACCGCCAACGCCGCCACCATCGCCACCATCGCTATCACCGCCACCGCGCCGGATGCACAGGATGCGAAGCCAGTTGGAGGCTCGCTCGCAGCGGCGTTGTATAGGTACTGCGCGCGTAGGGGAAGGAATCCACGATGACGACACGGACGCTTCGGCGCACTATAGTTCGGAGCCGGAAAGGGTGAAGGAGCGAAGAGAAGAGCAAGCCGGCGGAGAGAGAGTAATCCTGGCGCGTTGAGTAAAAGAAAGGGGGAAAGGGGAAGAGGGTGCTGGGGGCTGTGGGAGAGGGACAAACGAAAGGGGTAAGCCGCGGGCGCCGAGCATATCGGGGAAATAACTTGATGTTTGCGCCGAGAAGTTTTGCTCGAGTTTCGCCAAGTTACGCGGAAGGCAGCCGGCTCGGCTACCGAGAGGCTGGCGAACGTGTCTCTCGGCACACGCCAATCGATCTGTATATAATGCACACGCGTATATCATGAAACTATGACGATCTCTACGGTTGATCGCGCAATGTGCCGCTGATTGGATATCTCGCGGCTAATAACACGTATCTCTCTCGCAAATCAGGCAATTAATTAAGATAGTTAAAATGAAAAGCAGTCCCCTGATGGCTTATTATGCCATGGCTTATATCATGACTGCTAGAGCAGTCAATAAAATATCGATAAAAAATATACCCCGCTATGATCACGCTCATTAACAAGCGTTCGAGTGTATCTTCTTTTTTGCTACTTTTTATATGCCGTGGTTCTCCATCGCAGAGAATTACCTTCGATTAATAATCAGCTGGAACAACGATAATCTCTCTGTTCCGGTGGATCAATCTCTACCAATATGACCCCCCAGGATCGTGTATTCGCCGTCGCGTCGCAGCGACAGAAGCGATCAAAGGAGCGCTAAATCGTCAAGTGGCAAGCCGTCGACGAAGGGAGTACAATTATACTGAGAGTACACGAGAGCGATGCGATTCGAAGGAGGGGGGGAGGCGCGGAACCCCTACAACTGTGTAGCGTATCGTTCCGGCAGGAAGTAAGGCGCGCTGATAGCGCCGACTCTGTGTACGTAGAAAGATGGTTTAGGAAACCAGAGGGAGGGAGAGAGAGAGAGAGAGGGGAGGTAGGAGCGAGATAGCGAAGGAAGTGGTGGAAGAGAGTCTGACCTGGATGGGGTGCGGAAGCGACGGCCGACAGGGGTAGAGGAAGACGGCAACACGAGTACCGAGAGTACTTTACAAGCACTTCCACTCGCACACGCTCTCCTTCTAGCGGGTGTCCCGACTTGATCGATGGCAATCCGTTTATCGCGTTACCCTAAAACACCAAATCGCTCTCCCGAAAATAGCAGCGGGGGTATATTGAGGCGTTGAGAGGTCCAATTCGGGACGTTAATCCGCGCATAATTCTATGCCCTTTGACGCATCTAAAAACGACCGTCGCTAATTGTACGCGAAATAGGGCGGCGCTGAGAATCTCGCTTGTAATTAGATCGTTATCGCGAATATACGTATCGATACGGATGTAATTAATTATCGTTGTAAAAGTGGAGCGACCTATTTTTGAATCGGCGCGAGCACGTCGTCCTTCCCGTGTCTCACGTTGCCGAAACTGAAATGTCGAATCGCGTGGTTACTTGACATAGGCAAATAAATAATAAACGAATACAAGGAGATGGGGTATGCGGTTTGTCGACGAACGTCACGGAAATCCCGAAAGCTTTTACGGGAAAAGCGAGACGAAACGTGCTGCTACCTGACGACGAATGCACGAAGCGTATGCGGTACGTGCAACGCCTGCAATGGAAGGGAACGCATTTTGAAAGGCCGGAAGGACGCGCGCGTTCAACCCCGCTATAATCTTCACGCTCACTTATCGTAAGAACCGATCGTTAAGAGATGCTTCGACTTCGTAATAGCTTCCCTCGTGCGTTGCGGCTGGGCTCGGCTTGCGTAACTAAAGAGGCATTATTTTTTTTTAAGACGGACATTATTAATATGTTAGATGTAAATGCCCTCCCTATTTATCTTCGTACGGAAAACGTTTCTTAATATTTTTACAAAAATATTAAGAAACGTGCGTAGGACTTAACATCATCGACGCTCTCTCGAGGACATTGTCGATTTTACGTTATACGTTCGTAACCGTTTCGTAGACTGAATTTCGTATTTAATAGAATGGATTCAAAGGGACCGCGGAGGCCCATTGATCAACGTGGATCTACACGGTAGACTCGGTATGCACTTCGTCGCGTTCTTTCACGAAGAAAAACGGTCTCTCGGACAAAGAGAATCTCAAGCCCTCTGTGTAATACTCTCCCTCTCGCATCACGGCTGTTCCGGATACATCTACCTTAGGATGCCGCGTGTAGCTGCGCGTCGTCATCGTCGCGGGCGACGTTTTATTCACCGTGTACGCCCGTTTATTCATGCATAAGCCAACGACGACGGCGGCGGGAGCGGTGGCGGCGGCGGCAGGTCACCGCCTCAAGGAGTTTGTTTAATTCTTCGTCCTTGTGAGCCACCCTGTATCGTGCACGAGCTGTAACGTCGCGTCGCAACGCGCGCGACCGAGAGGCATAGAGAGAAAGAGAGAGAGAGAAAGGGTGAGCCGGCGTCGGTCTTTTCGAGGACCGTGAGCACGGTAGAGCATGCGAAGACGAGGAAGAGGGAGTGACGAGTGGCGAGAGGGATCGACGGGGGCCCGGTTGTTGGAAGGGATGCACTCGTGCGCTCGATGCCGACCTGGAGGGGACGGAACGAACTCAGGGGTGAGCCGCAGGTATCGTGGTGGGGGCCGCGTTGGGAGAAACGGAGATGGGTGACCGCTTGCTCTCTCTCTCTTTCTCTCTCTCTCTCTCTCTCTCTCTCTCTGTCTCTCTCTCTCTTTCTCAGTGTGAGAGAGAGACCGAGGAGGTTAAAGAGGGGAATCAGGCGCGACGTCGACGAGAAGGTCACGCACCGTAGTCGCCACACTATTTAAATAATATAGCATTTCTATCTGGCCGCACTCCCCGCTCTCTTCCGCGCTCGCACATTCTATCTCTGCGGACGAGAGAGGAAGAGATAAGGAGAGAGTGAATGTGTGAGGAAGCGACGAGAGGAGCGAACGCGGGAGGAACGGGCGTAGGACGGAACGCGGGAGAGGATGCTGCAGGAGGAATGGTGGAGAGGTCGGTGAAGAAGGAGGGAGGGGAGGGGTGGGAGAAGTAGGATGCCTCTCCGAGATCCGCAGACTCGAATTCCATTGCCCTCCCTCGCGAGAGCGAGGCCGGAGAGGGTGAGAGATGAAATGACCAGAGGCGAGACCGGGGAGAAAGGACGCAGGTTTATCGGAATAACAATGAAGTTGCGCGACGCGGGAGTCATCGATGGAGGAGTTATTGTAACTGGAGTAACTGGCCGAGCTGATCTACGAGATGCGTGAACGATGCCCCGTAATATCGTGGATTGGCTCGATCGCCCGGATGTAATTGGACGGCGGGCGATAAAATGCGTTTCGGAAAAGGTGGCAAGTGTATGGGCCATGCGATATTCCGAATATGATTAAATAATGTAACGTGATGATATACAGATAATGCAATGACAATTTAATTGGGCGTTTATCTTCTCTGCCTCATTCATGCGACTTCGAAACTCAACCCTCAAATGGTATATTCATCACTTTCTCTTCTCTTCATTGTCTTTCCTATGAAGCTTCAATAATAAGAAAAGTAAACAAAATAAATTGTAGTGATATGTAGTTACATCATTAAATTATGTAATCCATATATGTATAAAATATTTCATCGTTATCGTATCAATTTAGACAAATGGAATCTTTGAGAAATCCGATATTTTCCATTTGGAGAAAATCCGAGATCTCTCGAAAGACCTAAGCTTCAGATATTTCGAGAAAATTCAAGATCTCAAGAAATTAAGCTTCAGTTACGTCTAAAAAAATATTTGAAAATGATTAAATAAACGCTAGATCGAAATAAAACTTTGTGTCATGACTGACAAACTTGATAACATTACCATCGCGCGTCTATACTGACGACTTTGTTTACGTTCCTCGAATACGCGAGCGTGCATATGTTTGTCATTAGCTCATCAGAGTCATGACTCAGACGGTGCAGCGAGTCGTGCGACCAAGGGATTCTTTCTTCGTGATCCCAACGTCGGTATATCTGCCGTGTTCTCCGCGTCCGCGCGCGCGCGCACGTACACGCGCCTATCCTAGGATTCGCTGTTTAACATACGTGCGGCAAAATGCATGGATTCGTAGACGCGCGAGTTCGTGAGCATCGCGACGTGTAAGTACGCGAGAGCGCGCAACGCCGGTTAACACATAAACGATCCGTTGCCGGGTTGTTGCTACCACCAGCTTGTTGCCCAGCGGCCAGCATCGCTCGCTTCGCGAGAGACTCTGCTTTAAGCGGCGGAGCCGTGCCTCCGCTCGCGCGATGAACATTTCCATCCACGCAAATGCGCACCCATGCACGCGCGCGTACGCACGCACATGTAGCTGCTATATGCGCGTCGCGGTAGAGAATGCATATTTCCATACGTATAGGAACTACCGTCTAGCAGTCTAGCTAATGTGAGAATAGGCTAGGATCACGTTAGCCGGTTCCCGGCCGGCTCTCGCGAATATAGAAGTCCTTACGCGGCTTCGCGACGTTGCGAGAATAACGTTCGGCGGACCCCGGTGTAATTGCCCGGCGAAACTTTCCAGTCGTGACGAACCGCTCTGTAATACGCGACGCAATGCTTATGCGTAATTACGGTATGTACGGATGATAATTAAAATTTTCTGTCCGATGAGTTAGTTCCGCGAGGCGTTTCTCGCTCCTCGTAACGGGGGAATCGATCGTCCACCACCAATGATCACCGCCAATCAGCATCGCGTAACATACCGTGACGATAATTCGATGTCGCGAACTGGATCCTATAAATCACTTTCGGTAGTAATGAAACTCATGTTACGTATGAAAATCACATTACGTTACGAAAATACTTAAATCTGGAGGGAATTATACCATTTCTAATGGATGTCTAAAAATGTGTGTTGAGAATTCAGTGCATAAATGTAAAAATAAAAATACTGAGTCTATACCTTATTAAAATACTATTAACTTTTTATTTAATATCGAGTAAGATAATTAGTAGATTAAGACAGCGAGATTTTCGATGCAGATGCATTTTTGCACTCGAGCTGTTTGCACTACTAGATAGCCGTAAAAAAATATTCGCTCGAATATTAACTTATACGTTTATAACAAATTTAAAAATACAGAATGAAATATATTCGAATATATATTAGAAAATTTAACTATATATTCTGTATATGTATGTTAATTATTATAATCGGCAATATATATCGAAGATGCGCTTTAGAAAAGCTATAAAACCATAGCAAAGGATTCACGTAAACATCTACTCAAATCGAGCACAAGAAAAGTCCTTCCTTAATCGTGACATAAGTAAACGTACATCGCGAGAGCTGAAAAATATTTATACGGACGTCGCGCGCAGCGATCAAGGACTATCTCGATAAGACCGCGACGCCGCGTTATTGCGTTGCCGCGTTGAATTATAATCAATCCATACGAACGCAAGGTTATCTTTGCACATTGTTGTCACCGTGATTTCGTCGGCGGAAATCGTTATTTTTCACAAGGTACAGATACCTTTCATTACTTAAATAGTATGATATACCTAAGTGACTTGTCGGTGCATATGATGGTTTCATGACAAGTCGAATCATAAAAATGTATCAGCATTAATGATGATTAAATGGTATATCGTGACGTATATAGTAAATAAAAATTAAAAATGCAAATTAAAAATAATCTAATTATTTTCGTAACTCTTATCTTTGAAAATATGACGACGTCTGGAGACGAGAAAAATTCAATTAACCTACTTATTTCTGAAAATAAATATAAATCACTTATAAACAAATTTGAAAAAATAAGAAAAAATTTAAGGTTATCTGGATTGCTGTCAAAAAGTATGATATTGCAGATTACAATAGCAAGTCAAACTGAGTAATTTCGATAGATAATGGTTAAAATACATGAGAGAGAAACGCATATTAATAATGATACTTCCCAGCATCTGAGTATCGGTGGACATCATCCCTACTCGTCATATCTGCACGGTTCGCACGATCGACAGTTTCGATACGGGAGAAAGTCAACGCTCTAAATGTCCGAGAGTGAAAGATCGCCCGTGAGAGTCACCTCCTTGTTGTCGGGAGAGTCTTGCGCTATGCAAGCAAACGCCCGCAACAAAGTGGAAGTAGTTTTACGGTCCACTACCTTTTTTCTCATGGGTCGACTACGCCGAGTTGAACTACCGTTCCTTTCGCGCTGAGAGATGTGCAATTTTGATTAGATGCTTGTTAATTTCTGCGTTGCGGGACCGTGTCAGTTTAAAGTTTTGCACTTTCGAGAGTCGTCCCGCCGAAATCTCGCGTATTCACACGTACGTTAACGAAATCGCGCACATTGATAGCGCGCACTGGCAAGGTGCGACGAATGTTTCACGCTGGAATCCTTGTTTCAACAATAGCCACCGGATAATGAAAATGTGTTATTTGTAGCTAAATCAGTGAGTGCAATTCTTGTAGCGGAACAAAATACAATAAAAAGTCCTTTCTTTTGTAGAAAAAGAAATAGAAATCTCCTTCGCCTATCAAACATCCCGCGAACAAAAATCAATTCAAATTTTCTGAGAGACAAGCAAAGTTTTGGCAGCTGCTCTATGTATTACTTTGTTTCTCAGACATTTCCGCGTTTATTACTTTACGTCAATTTTTCCTGCGTCCTTTGCATTCCTACAGTTTTACTGGATTTGAAGCAGATAACCAATGCTTTAATATATATATGTATAGATATATACAATAATTGAAATTTTTATTATCTTCTGAGAACTAAAGATGTAGAAAGTATAAGTCTTAAATAATGTATTTATAACCCTTATTTTTAACCCTTAATACATTTCTATTACACTTAAACGCTTGCAACAGTTTACTTAATTAGTTTGCTCTGAACAACGGTCGAGCGAATTGCAGGATCACACTTCTTAACCAGATCCCGACGTAGTTAACATTGATTGCGAAGGGTGATCAATACGGCTAGTAGCGACGTACGGCTATCACTCGAACGCCATAAGGGTTCTATTTTCACCCCCGTAAGAGCAGACCAGACCGGCAGGGCGATCGAGAGCGGTCGAGGCGGAGAAACGCAAAAGAAAGGCAGTAGGGAGACGGGTGACGAGAGAGAGAGAAAAAGAGAGAGAGAGAGAGAGAGAGAGAGAGAAGCTGAATATAAAGGAAGAAACAAAGGGTGAGGAAGCGAGACAGAAGAGCGTGCGAGGCCCACCGCGCGCGCACGCCACGCCACGCCACGCCACGCCAACATCGCGCCACGCCGCGCCGCCACGCGACACGTGAGCCGCCACTAACAGTGGACAATGAAATTACTTCGGCGTGTATCGCACGGTATTGATCCATTCTCTCTCCGTTTCTCGACTGGCCCCGCCGCCGCATCTGTCTCTCACTCTCTCTTTCTCTATCTCTCCCCCCCCCCCCCCTCTCTCTCTCTCTCTCTTTGTGCCATGCCTCCGAGTCGCCGAGTCTCTCACCCGACGAGCATGGCGTCGCGTGGATTCTTACGTGCGCCCCGAAGTCTCCCGTAACCCTTTCCCGCCGTCGACGGTACATCACCAACACGCGATGCTCCAACCCCCCGACGCCGACATCGACGTCGCCGCATCGACTAACTCGCCGATGGGCGCCCCCGTCGATGGGCTTTCTCGTCGAAGGGGGTCGCCGGTTCTCTTATCGCCGGTGGATCTAAAGGAAAGAAGCTTTAATCTACTTAGCAAACATTTATGTATAAAACATTGCTTTTGTGCCTTGAATAGCCTGAAACGATTATATCGCCCTTTAAAAGCTTAAACGAAATTTCTGTATAGAATACAAATGTGTTTTCAGTATAAATATTATCAGAAATATGAATTTAATGCCGTCAGCTTTAATTGTTATATAATTGCGAATTAGAAGAAAATGCTTGTTTTGGAATCAATAATATAATTATGACTTTCGTGTCTAGCTTTAATATTATTTAGTAATATTATTATTAGGAATATTACATGTAATGATGTAATTGATATTATTAATTATTGCTTTAAAATATATATACAATATTATAATGAATATATAATAATGAATATATATGTACTTATGCTACAATACTTTAATTTTTTCACGCACAAGGAAAATTAATAAATGTGTCAGCTTTCTAAATTCTTTGAGCAATCAATTATCTTCGCTGACAAAACCTTAACAGTAACAGTAAACAGTTTAACATAACAATAAAATTCTAATATTATTAATATATATGTACATTATAATTATTAATTATATAATTGACCGATGATGTCGCGATTACGCGAAATAAATCATCGGTTATTTAGCTATGCGCTCAATCGCAGCTCAACGCCCAAAAGAGTTAACTAACTCGATCTGTTAAACCCCTTGTAGGTCGGTTACGCTCGATGCATTTACACAAGGGGTGGCTGTGTATAAAGGACGTTTCTGAAAGCGCGCGCTATATGCGCACCTACGACCGGGTGTATCGTGAGGTTGAGTTACGGAGCGACCTGTTTTATTAGCTTCGGGAAGCACTGCATTCTTTCCTGTTCGAACTGTAACCGCATGCGCCAAGCGGCACCGACGACAGACGTTCAGGACCGTATATGCAAAGCGTGCGGCCTGGGTTAATTCGACTCATCGCTTTAATACAGAATACAAAATCGAGAGAATTTTGAGGTAGGTGGGAAATATCTTGTTCAAAAACGGGAGCAGAAAGTTTAGAAGCCTACATTGTTTGTGGATAAATTTGCCGATATTTAACCTCGTTACCTTTTAGAACGAAGAAGCTTTTAAAACAGAGAGAAATCAATAACGAAATATTAAAAACATTACATTTTCATAAAGTTTTTTCCATTTTTAAATAAAACAAATAGAAAAAAAATTTAAGAGTCACTGTTTAAATAGCTGGAAAATAGAATGTGTAAATATCTAAAAATAAAGAAATACAGTCCAAAAGAACTTATCAAGAAATAAGAAATCTTATTGCGAAACGTTCTCGAAGTAAGTTATACGATTTGTGACAGTCCCAAATATATAAATTCTTTGAGTAGCTTTTTGTTGAAATCCTTATTGAATTCCTCGAGAAACACTTGACTTTGTTCGAGCAACATTAAATAAAGTTAACTGGAAATTACGTCAAATCTGCTATCGGTGCGCTCATCGATCACGCGCGCCACCACGTGCGACATTTATGGGATTTCCCATTTGGATTTATGACCTGGACGAATTTTAATCCACCTTTCAAACGATGGAGCTGATTTCGGCAAGGTAATGTAATTTCCAAATACGAGCACGTTTTATCTGAACCGGTTCCTATGCGAACTGAAATATGCTCGGGCAAATTTCGTATTCGTACTCTTCCTTGTAGCATAAAACATAAATCCCTCTAACGTTCCCCGAACGAAACGACTGCAAAAATAGTGGTGCAATCGATATAAGTCATATGCACTTATTCGAACACGTAATTCCGTGAACGCGAATTTATTCAACATCGGTAAAGACGATATCAATCATTAATACCGCGGTTCAAACCTAAATTATTTGCGTCTTGAATTATAATTAGGAAATCAACTGTTAATATATTTATCTGTTCGTCTTAAATTATTGTATATGTCCTAAAACGAACGTTATTTCGATTCGAAGATTCTTTGATTAATTTGGAAGCAATTTCTCTTCCTTCTCGTAACTTCTGCGGAAACTAAAACTATGACTATGATGTATTGCGTTAATGTATTTAGCCTTTAGAATATCATGCAATACCAGTGATTTTATATATATTGTAGCTACCGTGAATTCTCAAAGAAAATTTAAATAAAAACCTTTCCTTGAAACGATAAAGGCACGTGTAGACACGATAAGCGAATTATCTACATATACATAGAAACAAGTCAGGAATATGAAGTCAAACAGCTTGACAAATGTACATTTACATTATGTTAAAGGTAAATTTCTTCTAATTGTCCCACATCGGCACATATAGCATTTTGAAGATTAATTTGTAGGTAAATTGAATTTATGGGTCAAGATAACGACGATTTTAATGATATTAGCGATGCTATCTAAGAAAACATTTGTTACGCGCATCTCTCCTCGATCGAAGTTGTGTCTAACCGGTCAGATTAGATACTAGATATGATTTCACATTTGTCACTTTATGCAGAAACTATAACAACTACTCGTCGAAGCGGTGAAGGGCGGTGAAAGGTGAAATAAACTGCGAGCGCATTTCGAATAACACGTGCACATTTTAAAATACTTTTCAGCGAAGTGGTGGAAATACGCTAGGTTTCTTTCCTCGAAAAGTAAATAAGCAGCCTCGAACTTCGGATGATAGTTATTACAATGACGATAAACTGTCATTAATCCACACACGATACGTATCAATCGCCGTTCGTTCCGTGTACCCGCGCCGACAAATTAATGCATTCGGCCGCACCGCATCATTTCGCGCGCGGCGCGAACACGAAGGATCATTTTGCTATTTTACGTTCACTCGGCTTGCGCCCCGATTGCATTAATGTAGGCCGATATATATATATATATATATATATACGGCAAAGAAAGCCTCATATTAAAATCCGTTCGAGAACGTTCGGGAACGAATGGAAATGTCATCATGCCTGAGCTAGGCTTTATCTCCACACGGCTTCGATAATTTGTCGAGCGCAAATTGCGTCGCGACGGGGAATGATTTAAAATGTATGAACGCTTCTCGAAGGCTGCCCCCCCTGCCTCTCCCCTCTCCTTCTCGAACAGTATCGTTCCATATGAGGGAGGAGGGGTAGGCGGTCTCCTTTGCGATAACGATGCGACCTACTACCGCACCTTCGAGCAATAATTAGAAACTGTTATCCTCACGCATATTGCTTCGTAACACTTTGTCCTGCATAGCCTTGAGACGTGGAGGACGTCTCGTGACATTCCGTTATTCAGAAGCTGGGCCTTCGGCTCGAAGCCGGAACAACGCATCTCTACTTTGTTTTTTCGAATAATGGAAATTTCCTTGATTTTTTAAATTCTTACCTTTAACAACAATTTATCACTAATTTTTATGTAAGGATCAATTTCTTACATGTGATTTTTTTATGACACATTTTACAAGTCTTTTAATAACTTAAAATTATTAAAGTTGCAGTTGGTGAAAAATGACAGTTGTATAACTTGAATTCTAAGTGAAACGCAGGAGAGATTGCTTTACAATTAAATTGCAAGTAAACTAAGAATACAAACGACATATTTTTATTCGAATCTGCGGTTAGATATTTCCGAATGCCAGTCGGGTATTAGTGATCTAACGTATTGCGTTCAACTTGGTGAGCGCGCAGGCTCGCGCGCGACTTTTTCTTCTATCGTTGCGATTATACAACCGACAATCGATCTCTTTCGTAAATCTGGCGAGATCTCGTATCCGGCACGCGCGCGCGCCCGCGCGCGAGCGCGCACGAGCACGAACAATCGGAGTCCGGCGGCTCGCGCGAGAAAGAGTGAAATCAGCGTTGCGGCATGCCGCGCGCACCGAGGTTTTCGTCCGTGGTGGGTTTCTCTCAGCGCGACTCGGCTCGGCTCGGCACGTCGAGGCGGGGCAGGGCAGGGCAGGTGGACTCTTGGGATCTCTCCTCGGGACTCGGTAGGACTCGACCGATTATCGAGAACGCGCCCAGCCACGCCACCGAGAAGCCGGGCGACGACGATCGAAACGGAGCGGGCTCTTCTCTGGCAGACAGGCCGAAGGAGACCTGCCGTGCCCGCCGTAAAGCACGCCATTCGGCAAAAGGTTTGTGGGAGAGAAGGAGAGACGGCAAGGGGCACAAAGAAAGAAGAAGCGAGAGAAAAGAAACGACGACGCGCAGAGGTCGAGGGAGAGCGGAGAAAGAGAGAGAGAAAGAGCGGAAGGAGGAAAGAGAGAATCTGAGCGAGAGACGGAGACGTGGGATGCGCGGTTGGTAAGAAAAGGCAAACAAGGCAGGATAAAGCCCGTTGAACAGTGATGAGTTTCGTGGAAAGAGCCGACAGTCCGGGAAGAAAGAGAGACTGCCTTAATCCCGAATCGAAGACTTTACCAAAGACTCCTCTCTCGGATGGTACAATCTTCCCAGGCATTCCCCGAGAATTTCCGAGATTTTGACGGCAGACATCCTTTAGTTTTCGATTCTATTCGGGTAGCGAGGTCTCCGCGATATCGAATTCCGTGAACGAAGCGCGTTCTTGAATTCAAGACCTCTGAGAAAGGGAGGTTTTTTTTTCTTGAAGATTTTATAATTTGAGCCGCCGCAACGGAAGGCGAAGGAGAGCGCGTTACAGATCTCGCGTCCTCCCTAAATCCGGTGCTTGAGGCAGGAGAACAAGCAGACGTATAATATGGAAGAAAGACAGGGTACAAAGACTTTATTTAAGTATCAAAGGAAAAGAAAATATGTGTCTCGAAATTTTGATCGATTCATTCTTTACAACGTGCCTTTATATCTATTCATCTATTACATCATTTCAAAATATACCTTGGATTTTACACAATCATTTTACTGTCATTTTGACCACGTAATTTTTTAATTGATACATTTACCTGTGAGAAGATAATATATGTATAACAGATTATATATGTATAAATAATTTTCGTATTATAGCTTTTTGCAAAATCATGGGAATTTAGAGAATATTGCGAATATAGGTATTTTCAACTTTTTGGCGCTTGAGATCGGAAGCACGCAACACTAATCGACATTTGACGCTCTAATCGTGGGGTTTGGGTGTCTGTTAAATGATTGCAAAGTAGGAGGAGGAGTAACGACCTTGCAGTGTACCGGAATAACATGAACCCGTTTGGATTTCCTTTGTTTAAAATTTAACGAACGCGTCAGCTAAAACAACGCATTCTCGTAAGGCGCTCCGATAGTAGCGCCGAGACGACTCTCCTCTTTTTCCGGGCAAATAAGTAACACGATACACGTATGTAGGTATATCTGTGTCTCCATACATACATATCCGGTTTTATTATTTAATCCAGGAAAGGGGAATTCAGACGTGAGATCCATGTGGATGTATTGCACCTTGCTTCTCTGCATGAATTAAATGTTCGAAGGTTCATCAATGTTGTTCCATTTGCGAAAATATCATTTAATCTAATTATTGACATACAAATCAATCACTATTTTCAGAACTTATTATCAATTTTTTTTACATTTTTATCACATATTCTTTTATAATTAAAATATTTATAATAAACTAACAATCGCAGCATCTTTTTAATGAAATTTTGATTTATTAAATATCAATCAAATAAAATCAAAAGAATTATTGATTTACAAATGCGATCAAACAAATTTATATCGTTAACGAATAAATTTTTATAAATATAATAATAGAAGATAACAAGCGTTGTAGATATCTGGCAATAGACACATCAAAACGTGTAAGACCATGTAAATAGTTACGTAACTTAACTTTTGTAAGTACATAATATAGATTATGTACATAAAATTAAATATGACAAATAGTTGTATTCATAAAAATATGCATTAATTTGTAAAGATTAAAATCTTGTTGGGCATATATTTGCATGTATCCCATATGATATATTACAGTAACTTTTTTCCACGTCACTATCGTAAAAAAAATAATTATTATTCATTACAATTGATGATTTTGTTTCTGAGCGCTTTACGCGCTGCTATCTGCGACCATCCTGTTTCGCTTGCTGACCAAACATGTGTTCGCATGAATAATGGACACCCTTCGACGTACTCTTTACGTTGTAAAGTACCTAATATCATTACATGCACTTTATTATGTAATTTAGCGCATTACTTAATTTAATTAAATTTTTTCTATAAATCTACATATATTTCACTTGATTTCTTTGAATTAATTAAATTCAGTTAATTCGCTCAATAATAATTTATTATTAATAAAATATTAAGGAAATAGTAGCTTAAAACATTTTCGATATCTTTTTTTATGTCGGAATATTAAAATAGCCATATTTATCTTTACTTTTTATGAAAAATAATCACGAAAGTTAATGACAACAAAAATGCAGGAAAGAAGTAACAGTGCACGTCTATGCAAACAAAATTATTTTATTTCATCTCGCTTTTCCAATCGCGTTTCTCAAGGAGGAATCATCTTTCCGATTAGCGTGCGTTTCGTTTATCTTAAAATACAAGCGAAAAAATCATTCGAGAAAGTCTCCTCGTCGTGTGAGAGGCGCGAGCCGTCCGATGCGACGATTCCTCTTCGCTCGCTCTTCCTCCGGACAAATATGTAATGCGATATGCGCGCGCGCGTGTATACATGCACACACGCCGTCCGGAGCAGTGAGTGTGTGTCCGCGAGTACAAAGGGGGCACGCCAATATAGTTTTAAAACGGAATCGAGCGAGCGAGTTGCACGGCGGGGCGCGAGGGAAGGCCAGAGAGGCAAGCAAAAGCAAGTCCGAGCGAGTAACAGTGGGCGACCCTGCTGCCGGCTGCCGACAGCATTCCTACAACACAACGCGCCCCGCGCGACCCACACATCGGGCACAATACACGGCATACATACCCACACGCGCGCGTCACACAAACATGCGTGCGCGCGCATATACACACACGTGCGAACGAGCCACACGTACAATGTCGGATTGCAAGGCATCACCGCCCTTGGGAGCCACGATAGCCACCGCGAGGATGGACGGACAGACGGATTTGCGCGAATCGATTATGCGCATCGAACTCTGTCGAATTTAAATCACAAAGTCCAGAAAAAAGGATATCATTCGTAAGAGGTAGATACTTCGCTCTCGCAATACACAGCATCGCCTTACGGTGATATATACATACTTGCGACATTAAGTATTTCCATCGAAGATCGTGCATCCTGGTTTTTTTCTCCTGATGTTTTTTCCGGTAAAATGTGCGGTTTCATCCTCCTACAGATATTGAAAATTCGATAGAAACAAAATGCAAAAAATGCCTGGGCTCTCTGTCGAATTGATCCGCGCCTGGCGCAGGCGCGGAGCGAGCGAGCTCGACGCTTTCCATGGCGTTGCCCGTGCCAGGAAATTAGGCGGAATCTCTCCTCAGCCGTTAGTTCGGGTTGAGTGAATTATACGCTGTCTCTTCGCAATGCAGCATTTTCTTCGCTCAGTGATACTTACGTGCGATATCAATGTTTCTACAACGACTAGAAAACTTTCTTTTCCTTAGAGCGGCAAATGAAATGGCTTCATGAGGTTCTTTAAAAAAAAAAAGAAGAACGTGATTAGAAAATAGAAATAAATATAAATAAAAAAATGTACACATAATAAATATAGAAATAAAAGTTATCCAGCCTCTCTCTATAACACAGAATTGAAAAATTTCAAGTTTCTCGGGGCGAGGGAGAGACTAGAAGACAGCCAATTGAATTGTTCGGTGTGGTTCGTAATATTTCTAAGTTAGATGTCATCGATCCGTTCGAAATCGGTTCGACTCGGGTTCAATGAGCGTTTATGACGGTCCTGTCAGCGTGGCGACGTAACACGACGCGTTGCGTCGCTCGGCCTCTGTCGGTGGGACGCCGTTGCAGCTTCGTGCATCCTCGTGACCGCTCGACTCGGCTATGCACTGTCCTCCCGTCGACTAGCAACGAACGAGTGGTACACACACACGCACATACACACACATATACAATACATGCCATGCACACATGTTCGAATCCCTCTCTTTTCTCTTTCCCCCTCCGTCTTCTTCGCTCATTATTATATCTTTTTATACCTGCATCTCCGTTTAGTTTATTTTACTCGCTTTTATATAAGCGCTGCACACAAATGCTATCCGTACCTTTCCTTCCCGCGTCACGTGAATGTTCAAACTGTGGTAAACTTGTGGCAAATTGACGCGCGCTCTTAGCGGATTATCAGTCAATGCGTCACTCGCGATATCTTTCACGTAAATTTCTCGTGTTACACATTCCCTTGTCTTACTGTGGAAATGTGTTTGAAATTTTTCATAGTGTTTATCGTTACCTCGTTACATCGTTTTATAATTCTTGTCGATCAAATGTTTACATTTAATATACTTATTATCTCTCTCATTATATAGCAAACATATAAATTAGTAACTCTAATAGTTTTCACATTTGTGCGCTAGTCTGTAATTTTAATATTTCCTACTTACTTATTATCTTACCACCGTTACGTCTTATGTCTTAATCAAATGTCGATGAGCATTGACCGTTAGTAAGTAGACGCTAGTGGATTTCTAGTATTTTATTATTCATTAAGTCGACTGCTTGTCATTTTCTTCCCATTACTGAATTATTACAACACCGCGCGTATTCAGAAAATTATGTAATATCTCAAACGCACTTAAATACAAAGATATATATTTCCATCTCGAAACGCGAGCGCGGGAGTGAGAATGCGGCAACTCCGAATAATAGAACGACGCGCTTTTGAACGACGCGGAAGACCGATGATCGACCGGGGGTTAAAGCAGATCGCGGTTGCCAAGGCAACTCCCGTTCTCGATGGACCACTTCCGGTTTCGACGCCCCTCGTCGAATGTGGCCCGTGCCACACGAGGCGTCCGCGTCCGCCTCTCACCGTTTTCCCGCTCCCAGATCGGATCGAATCGGATCGGTGCGACGCGGACGCGGCGCAATGAGCGAGCGCTCGAGCGCGCGCGAGCGCATACGCTCGGTAGCGCAGTCTCGAATGCTCTCTAGCCCGCGACCGATTGGAAGGACGATGAGCCGGCGGTGTGCGCGCGTGAAAGGACATCCGGGAAAATGGAACGGGGAGAAATCCGATGAGCGACGAGAGTCTGGTAGCGTGTGGCCGCCGCTAGTACGCCGAGATCGATGGCACCCTAGATACCGCGGAATCGGTTTCTCGGCCGAGACGATGGCGCGAGGAGGCGCGGCGCGGCGCGCTAACAAATCCAGGCGCTCGAAGGCGTTTAAACGCCGCGAAATCGCGCGGACACCAGGCGCCGCGGCACGGATTCAGGCGTGGGAATCGCGTTTGGGCATGAAATCGTATCCTCTCTCGTGGGCGCTGCGCTGCACTGCGCTGTGCCGCTCCCCCGCTCCGCTCCGCTCCGCACCGCGCTCAACCGCGCTACGCCCCGCTCGCGGCGACAGCTCGCGCGCGCCAGTTGACTGTAATAACGAGGAAAAATATGTACTATATGACGTAACGCGACGCGGTGCGTTTGTTGGGGACTGCGACGTGCGGTATGCGCGCTTTGATCGCTTGTACCTCATTTATGTCCCGATAAATACCTCGCATTTTTTTTTATAATACGATTTACAAAGTAAAATGTAGAAATCGTATATTCAACGAACTAATTTGCAGAATGGAGTAGGGTGTAAATATACTAAAAATTAAAATTAAGAGAGATCTTTTAATTGCCAATTATTTTCATACATTTTCTTGGTTTATTTTGTTCATAAATGCATTGCGATCGATCTCTTTTTTTCAGACGTTACAATAGTCAGAGGATAAGAAGGATACGTATGTCGCTCATGCGTTTCAATTAATTTAGGAATTATTGAATCGGCAGCAATTTATATTTTTTTGTAATCAACGGCTTTGTACTCGCTAATCTCCACTAATAATAGATTACATATCTCACCTATATATCGTTTAGTTAAAAAAATTCAGCTGAACCAAAAGAATTTAAATCGCGCGATTCTGCAATTTGGGCGCTTCGAATTATTTCCGCATTTCAATAAAATAAACATTTATTGACATTGTTAGACGAGAGATGAGAGAGAGAAAAAAGATACGAGAGAGGTTGTCGACAGCATAAATGGCGCGTCGATCTGCAGAACATCCCGTATAATCCCAGGATTATTAATAAACTGCATTCATCGATCAATCAATTTTTTAAGTACCGTAATGGCGTCGCGCTATCGCGACCGCACCATTATATCCCAGCTGCCTCCCCCCTTCAATTTTGATACATAGAAATAGATTATTTTCCATTCGCGTAGATAGGAGGTCTCGTTTCTCGCGGAGTGCAATCTGTTTGCGCAGCGCGTGGACGAGCGCGGCATAACAAAATAACCGCGCATGTACGCGCGCACGGGCAGAGAGCGAGAGGGCGAAGAGGAAGAGAGACAGAGAGAGAGAGAAAGAGAAAGAAAGAGAGGGAGACAGGGAGAGGAGGGAAAGAAAAAGAGAGATCGCGAGGTTACCTGTTCGCACGCCAACGATAATGCAGTCGAGTACTCCGGGCCTCCGTGTCAACGATCGGCGAACGGCCACGAATCTCGATGTGTGCACGTCCGTCTAAATGTTCCTACCTGAGAACCTTACGCCACCCAGCTGCCCTCTCTCTCTTTCTCTCCCCCTTTTTCTCTCTTTCTCTCTCTCTTTTTCTGCCTCCCTCCATCTCTCGGTCTCTCATTCTCATTCTCTTTCTCTTTCTCTCTTGCATTCCCGCATGGAGTAAAGACACAACCAGATTGTGCTATCTCGAAGGGAGAGGGGGGAGGGGGCGACCCCGTGTGTTCATTTCGCTTCTGGTCCGTAACCGTGAGACGAACGCTCTCCGCGTCGCTGTAAAACGGCTCTGCTCCCGCTCCGCGCTCGCGCGAGAGATGTGGCGTCTCGCGCGAGTATTGTGCATCACAATACTCGCACAAAATTAGCGCGTTGCGATATCGGTCGCTCCGATATTGAGATCGCGACCGAGATCGATTCGTATCCGTCGTCACAATTTGTGCAATTAAAAGAACAATTTTTTATATACATATATTTATTATATTTATATTATGCACCCCCTTTGCTTTCAGGACACATAATATTAGATGTATTAAATTAACGATATTATAGGAACTAAATTACAATAATTAAAAGCATTGTTAATAATATATTGATCTTGATATAATTCAATCATATATTTATAATCTCTCTTAAATGTTAATTACCTTTGAGGAAAATGGCTTATATCTTTCAAAAAGCACATGTTGACTTTAATCATTCTATTATATCGATATATTTGATTTAATAACATAATATATAACAAAATTATACAGTATAATAAATATAATAAATATAACAGTAATATAAATATAAG
Organism: Temnothorax curvispinosus; assembly: GCF_003070985.1. Taxonomy (NCBI): domain Eukaryota; kingdom Metazoa; phylum Arthropoda; class Insecta; order Hymenoptera; family Formicidae; genus Temnothorax; species Temnothorax curvispinosus. The sequence continues at coordinate 476,774 of NW_020225813.1, forward strand.
TACAATATAAGAAAATTATATGATAAAATTATACTATAGTTCATGTCGCTTGTTAAATCTCCAATTTGATCGCATACAATATTATATAAATTCAAAAAATAATAATATTTTAACATAATTTATCTGGAATACCATATTGATAACACGTACCATCACCGTGAGTCTTTTTAGATTCTTGCTTTGGAGAAATGTCTGTTACAGCAGATATTCGTGAATCAATAATGGCTTGCGAATCCAATTGTCGTGGCGTACCGAATTTGGATGTGGGAAGTGCGGCCGTGCCGTGATTATCGGCAATCTTTCGCTTCCGATTGTCCCCGTTAAGGAAAGGGCATCGCCGCCGGGGAAGAATCGCCAGCGCCAGGCACACCGCGAGAAATCAGAGTTCGCCATTAAAGCGTCACGTCGTGAAATAATGCGCAACCTAACACACAAACGAGGCGGTTACACCCACCGCGAGGCTAAAGCCACCGCGAGCGCGGAGAAAGCAAAAGGAATTTCGCAGCCGCGATATCACCGCGGCATTATTTTCCCTTCACCGTGCCACCTGCCGTCCTCCGACATTGCGCCGCGATTTTCAGAGAGATCGGGACAGAAAAACATTGAGAGAGAGAGGGGGGGCATGGAGGAGCGAAGAAAAGGGAGTGGTATTTATTAGGCTCTGTGGGATTGTATTATAAATTGTCTAGAGCGCTCGCGGTACTATTTACAAACAATCATTGATTAAACAAATATAGGGACATCGCGTTAAGTGGAAAATCAAGTGGAGCGAGTGGCGGGAAAATTAGTCAAATTATCACATTTTAACCGGTAAATGGAATAATAATTCTAATTATCATCGAGGAGGAATCGAAGAGATTGCACTTGAAACACCACCGAGCTAGGAGGTATAGTGTCTCTCGCGAGTGTCTCTCACCTGACAGACAAGGAGAGATCGGGACAGGGAAAAGAAAGAGAGAAAAAGAGAGAGCGAGAGGGAGAGAGAGAAAGAGCGAAAGCTGTAACGCGCACGCTGGCGCACACAGCGACCGTTTATTCATACACCTACCACATCTTCATTAGAGGCGTACACGAAGCCGCGGATGATTTTGCAGGATCTGCTTTCTGGCCTCCGATGGACCGGTATATGCGCACCCGATGCGGCCGAACCGACCATCGACTTGCCCCCCATACACCACGGTGTATTTATATTCGCGCGTATACGCGTGTGCGTGTGCCGGAGACGCGCGTCAACGTGCCCGTATACGCGCGCACGTGTACATACGTATCTCGCTAGGATATTTAACGTACGCGCGAGAACGGCGAATTCCCACCGTGTCGCCGTAGCCGGGGTGTAAGTTCTCTCTCTTTCTTTCTCTCTCTCTCTCTCTCTCTCTCTCTCTCTCTCTCTCTCCCTCCCGACGGTGTATTCTATAATATGTATAGGCAGAGTTGCCGTTCGTTCGTACGTTCCTTCGGTCGAGGTCCGCTCCAGGTTGTCCGGCCTGTGTGCGCTCTCGCGGCCGGGGGCCGGGGCTCCCACCAACGCAACGCGCGACCTAGCCTTCTTACCCGCCCACCTACTCTATCGAGCAATCCACAAATGCATTCTTTCCTCTCTTCTTCCCTTCTGTCTCTCTTCCTGAGTTGCCCCGTCGTCTCCTCCCGTCTCGGCTAGGCAGCGTATGCATCGCGGTCTCTTCTTCGCTCGCCTCTCTTCCTCTCCCCCGCTTCTTTCGTCTTGTCTCTTTTTTCTCTCCACGTTCTCCGGCATCTCCCTCCTCTTTCTCGCAGCCCGCGCCGCGTGCTCTCCTCATCTCTCTTTCTTTTTCCCCTCCGTCCCTTTGCCCCCTCCCCCCATCCATCCACATTCGCCGTTCCGTCTCTTCTCACCGTATCTCTACGTCGAGTTTTAAAGAGTGTCGTGAAGCCAGGGTATGAGACGGGACAGTCAGCCGGGCCACGTACGCGTGTGTTTTCCGCGCGGCTGTGTGTCCGTGCGCCTTCCTTATACACGACGCTACAGATGCGCCTCGTGATATACGTTTATGTTGGCGCGGGCGCGAACGCACACTCGGATGCGTGCGGATGCACGTACATGTTCGAGGCATGGACCGGAGAAGTAGGGCCTCTCTGCCTCTCCGTCCCCTCGTTCCTTCCTTCTCATAGCCCCCTTGTCTCTCGATTCCTCCCACCTTTCGCCTCGTTCGCCCTCTCTCCCCTCCTCCCAGCCCGTCCTTTCTTTCACTCTTTCTCTCTTCTCTCTCTCTCTCTCTCTATCTTTCTACGACCCGCGGAGAGAAGTGCCCTTCCTCCCACTCGTCTTGTCCGGACGATCGGCGTTTCAACGTTAGAGACCTTACATGCTTGGCATACCTGCAAACGAGCGCGTAAGTCCACCCAATATAGATACCGATACGCAGACACAGAGAGAGATCTGCCCGAAAACCTGTCAGGACTCGCTACTCGCCACGAGTTGTCCTTAAGGGCGCCGAGGGAGAGACGCCGAGAAGGATCGAGAGGAAAATGTATCCCTCCTCTATGTTTATTGATAGCTCTTAGGTGACGGCCACCCGTAGGCGTCATCTTGAAAGCTGGAATGCCCGGATTAATCAGGATGGCATCCGACTTTCAAGATGACGATTATATATGAGGATGTACCAATATGCAACATATAGAGATAATCCGGGACAAACTTTATATAGTTACTTTATGTAATTGGGCGGATATATAGCGAGAGAAACTCTCTCCAATTGACTTTAAAGGGTGCAACTCCGCAATAAAAGTTCATTAATGTCACTTTATGTGAAACTTGACTTACCGTGTCAGAAAGAATATATTCTTGCCTTCCACGTACCTTTATACGTGTGATTTATAGCTTCCTAGCTATGAGAGAGAGAGAGAGAGAGAGATAGAGAGAGAGAGAGAGAGAGAGAGAGAGAGAGAAATTCTACTTGCGCTAATAATAAATATAATAAAATGTGTGACAACTTATAAAAAATATGTATTTTTAAATTCTTTTATATTACATATAAAATTTTATAATAATTGTTATAAAAATATTATTATAGGTACTTATCACATAATCATTGTTGAGAATTAATAATATTTAAAAAACCTAATAGAATGTTATAAAAGCAACCCTATTTCATAATCTTTGTTATCGTATACTTTTTATCCGTATATAATTGAATAAAACTCCAAATATCCTCTAAATCGGTGAAGCTTCCAAGTTTGAACACCCTTGAGTGAATAATCATACGTGATTGTGTTACGATACAGGGAGGGAGTCTCGACGCGGATCAATTTTCATTCTGGCGTCTGTCAAGGCCGCCGTTGATTCTGCGACCATGAATCATCTTACTACTTGCTCCATGTGTGCCTATTGTTTAGGGATCGTATTATAAGCGTCCGCAATCCAGATATCGCTCCCCCTTGTATAAACCGAGTTCTCTTAAAACCCGTGTGTTAATATTGCTACTCGCAGGGTCAGTACATAAACGCAACGATTAGAATTCTGATAAAATATTTATACCGCTCTATATCGGTATCAAAACGTTGGAAGGAAAGTTTTCCCGCACACGGAACTCAGACCTCTTAGGATCGGAGCATCGGTGCGACTACCCTCATTTCGCACCCTAAAAAAAATCGCATTTTCCCCCGTCGTGCTTCATCGTATATTTAACAAGCTATTGCCGACTCCGGAATTTCTCTTTTTCTCCCTTTATCTATGTATCTTATATATACAGACACGCGGGTTTCCGCCACATTCCGCCCATCCTCGGGGCAACACTCCTTATCGATAGTTTTCTAGACCGAGCTGATAGCGAGGCGAGCCTGCACCGCACCGGTGCGGCCGGAGGAACGTAAAAGACATGCTCGGACGCGGCGACCGAATGGCGCGGGTTACCTCGCCATTCGGCCCGCGAAGCGTCCGTACCGGGGCCCCAGCTACGGGGTCGCGATAATATATGCCGCTATTCGGCATTCACGGTGGTAAATATCGCGCCGTAATATCCGCGGATTCCCGGCGTGCCGTGTATATGATGGAGCGGCGGTGCGCGTCGCGCGCGTCGTATTATGGTCGGAGACAACGAATGGATGATAGGCATCGGACGCAGAACACACCGGAGGAACGTAGCCGACGCCGGCCGTTTACGATTCTACAAATAATCCTCACGTCCGCAAGTAATTTTTCTCATCCGCTCACCTCCGCAGAATCCTGCTGTACGGAGCTGGTTCCGCGAGGAAAATCGCGAGGTATGGACGAGGGGTCCTTCTCTTTCGCCTCTTTCCTCGCGCCGGTATCCGTAGTTTAACGAGAGGTTTGAAGTTTGATAGCGGCGGAGAAAACGGAGTAAGGTAGGTCACTTATACGACTCGTGTGTCGTTCGGTTTTATGGGAATATGCTGATAGTTGTGCGATGGGCGCAACAATCTGGAAAACCGCATCGCCGCTTTCATGAGAAGATCGTATTTTTGACACAACGAGATTCTGTCGCGAGAGATTTATTTAACGTACGCGTAATTAATTTTAGTACGTAATTAGGGACTAGTAGACTTAAGAGGCAATAATGTACAAATTAAATCTGCATATAAAGGATGTTTACAAGTTTCTAATTCTAGCATCTTGTGCTTAAATACATATTTTATTTCTAATAGTGTGTATATAAAATGTGAATTACATATATACACAAACATGTTATGTATACATGTTTTCTTTGTATATACGTATAAAGAGAAATATATTTATTTATATATAAATTCGTATCATTAGGGATTGTAGATATGTATATTATACAGGCGCACACACACATACACATGAATAACTTCAATGATGCAAATTTTTATATATGTATATATGCACACATAATACGTATAAGGACATCTACATATCATTGTGCGTGTCATTGATGTTAGTAGTAGTGCGTCGCCGACAGACGCTCGGCCCGTTAGGTAGTGGTCTCCGGTGCGGTTCGTCCGTGCGGAGAGCACGTTCCCCCGGCTGCATGGACATGTAAGTGCTCCGAGTAGGTGTGAGAGCCGTGTAGGTGGCTCTCTCGCTTAGGCGGAGGTCGAGGAGCGGGGTCGCTGACGTCCCTGTCTGACGCCGGCCGGCCGGCCGACCTCCGACCAAACGCAAGCGAGCCACGCCACAGGGTAAGGGCGAGGAGAAATCCCGGCGCGTGTACGCGCGTCACCGATCGCAGCCGCGCGAGGATACAAGTTCGCTCTGTTGTGCGTCTCTTAATTCTCGCGGCAGTTTTTTCTGCTCGAGCGAATTTAGCCGACGGATCTATCGGAATAGCAATGGAGCTGCGTTTATCTGACCAATGTTGGCAAAAGGATTTAGCCCGCAAGTCAAATCAATTGTCTATCGTGACTTTTGTCAAGCATGCGTTGTATCATTTAATGGAACTCGTGATTTCAGAAGGAGAAAGATATTTAAAGTATTTATCCTTGCTTTCTCGATTGATGTGATTGGATTATACTCACGAATTTGTCATAGAAAACAAATGGATCTATAAGAGTCGAATCTTAATTCTGTTCTTTCTTCTTAATGGAAGAATTTGAAACAGAAATAGGAAATATAATCTATGCTCCATAATTACTGATAAATAATAAAGAGCTTGGAGCCTCAATTCTAATGTTTAGCTGTTCACCGTTCGTCGTTAATATCTCTACGAAAAATATATCAAGGCGAAGAAAACTTTAATTATACGGCACGTGATGTCAAGTCGATTATTTATCGGCGCGACTCTAGTCAAACGTGTGCGTTGTATCGTTTAATGAAACTCTTGATTTTACGAACTTCACAACAGGATAGTTGAGAGTTTTATTTTAGGTGATGTTGTTTTTATACTTGCAAGTAGACGCATAGCTGCCGCGGCTGATCGGAATTACGAGAGAGAAGTCGGGCCGGAATTGTCGGGAGGGTATTAATAACGCGACGGGCGGATACGTTGGAATATCGGTTGGTTAACTATTGTGCAATATGTAATATTAACTCTTCGGACGAGAATATATATGATAATATATATGGACCGACATGGAAAAATTTTATAAAATTATAAAATTTTAATAATTAAGGTGCATTTTAAGCAACTAAAAATAGCCGCCGATGTTCCGCGCGCGAAATGTATTTCTCTGCAAGTTCTCTAATTTATATATTTTTACAGAGAAGAATCTTTTTTCTTCGGATAATTTTTTCCGTAAAAAAAATTCATATTCATTAAACTGTCGTGGAACTTGAGATATATTAACGTAGTCAATAAATCTCTCGTTTTCATGTAGATAAACCGTCGACGCGCATTCTTGCAGTGCTCTCGTGCGCGAGTGTACATATCGAACGAACGAATACACGCACATAAAATCGGTGTGTATCAGTCGAGCATTTATCTACCAGCAAGTGTTCCTAGGGAGAATCGTCGAACTTGCGTCTGCTTATCGTTCGGTGCTCACAGACGAATTGAGAGGGCACGATACAAATATATATATTATACCTCGGCTTGCTCATTTGAATATCATGAATACGATTGATATCCATAAATTACTTGAATCCGAAATATTTCTTAAGGTCTGTGTCCACTATGCTAGAACTTGGTCCAAGTTCTCGGACCGAGGAAAAGTCACTGAAACTTGGATCGTGGACACACCAGTTTTGCATCCAAGTTTAGTGTGTCCACGATCCAAGTTTCAGTAACTTTTCCTCGGTCTGAGACCGAACTTGGACCAAGTTCTAGCATCATGGATACAGGACCTTTATAGGAGCATCCAAGAATTAGATAAATAATTCGAAAATGTCTAATCGTAAATATTCAACAACTATTGAACATAAAGATTTCCATTAGTGGGTTACATAATTTTGGAGAATAGGCAGTCTTTCAAAAAATTTCGAGAGATTTATCTGATATTCCTGAGAAGCGCAATTATGATTGATATCACGTTTTAATGAGAAAATATCGTGGAGCCTGTCGCTCCCTAAAATACTGAGTCTGCGAGTAAACAAATGGAAAATTTAGTGCGAGTTCTATAAAAAATCACGAAACGTATGAATCTCTCGTGCGAAACCTTCGAATATACTGTTTTTGAATATGCAGCGAGTTTTCGTAGGTAAATATGCATTCGGATCCATCTTTAACGTAAGTAAATGCATTCACATCGACGCTTATTTCACATTTTGCCGCCTATAAAGTGGAACACGCGGACGTCGAATTCGTATCCGAACTACTCGCTCGCAAGGGTCGCAAATCTTTCACAATGAAATAATACGCGTATGGTGTCTGTATGAGAACGTTTCTGATAATTCTTTTCGTTAGCAATAAATGCAAGCGATTACGAAAAAAAAATTACAATATTTAAGAGAATAAAATAACAAATATTATTGCTACTTGAAAAGTATGGAGAACGATCGATATTTAACTGGTTAGGTTAACTACTTCAGAAACAGTTGACAGACTGGGTTAGCCAGTCTCATAATACTACAATAGTAAACAGTTGTCTACGTGGATTATAATCCCAGGTAGAGAAACTAACTCTAGTTTTCAGACTTGGCACTAACTATAGCCGTAGCTTTGGTTCTAGCTACATGCAACCATCCCCTAAACATGCTGGGGGGAATGTGATGCTATTCCCCGTGCGACTGTTCGAAATATGCGGGACGTGATTCCCGTATCAATGCTATATACGATACGAAATGCGGCACACGATCCTCCTGGTCCAATGAAATCGTCCGGAATAAATTGATACCAGATTAATCAAAGATTCATACGTACAAAGAAAGTGCGCGCGGCACTTAGAACACCCTGTATACATTAAGATATACCCCCCCCTCCCGTCGTGAACAACCCACACCTTATTTAAATCCTCAACGCGGCATCGACGATATTGGCGTTCGGCATATTATTACCATCTATAGAAATCGTTCATGAGCCGTTCGGAACCACGTGATTTATGTGATTGCTTGCGCGAATCCGCCTCGTATGTTCTCTCGCGTGTACATAAGAAGAAACTGTACATACCTTCCTCCGACACACCGCAGGGACAGTGGGTGGGGGACCGTAAGGCCGTAAGGGAACGACCGTATGGAGAAGCTTGGGACGATCGGGATGCTAATTCGTTTTGCTCGCTTCCTCGGCTGCCTCGTCCTTTTCTGCGAATGCAGATCGTCGGCGGACGACGACGCGGACGCGGCCGTGGAATGCGTTCCTCGTTCTGGGGGCGTGCGCGCGGTGCGGCGCGGCCGAAAGAATAAAGGCGCGGAAGATTATGAGCGTATTTCATTCACGATTTCAAAAGGATCGAACATCGAAGTGTGATACTATTATGCTACTGATACTATTATTATTGCGTTTCTTTTATTCGGCAAGCGTGCCGTTTTGCGGGATTTTCATGCGACTCGATTATCGACGAAATTCGATTACGCATTTCGGACATTTTTTTATATGCCATGAGTTCAATGTTCGAATTGTTGGCAGATTTTAATAGCGAAAATTGCGCATTGAAATAGGCATTACAGATTATTTATTACATTCTCATTGAGTATCAATTCTTATTATAAGTGAGAGAAATTTTCAAGTGCTAATGCATATTTATTAACGCATGCAAAATAATTAATAATTAGAAAAGTGACTTATACAATTAATCATTATTCATCGACTCCGTGAGTCACACTAGTAAACATAGTAAATATTTAGATACTAGTACAAAATCAACTGCTACAATTATGCACGATATATAAATAATTGAAATAGCTTGCATTATGAAAACTAACGGGGATAAAATATTCAACGTGAAATAACCAAGCTGCAAGTATTATTTTCCGATTAAAAGCTCCGTCGAAACGTGTTAATTCGTCAGGTTAAAAAAAGAAGTAGCTCTTTATTCAAAAATTGGAAAATGAAAGATAGGTCGCACGAGCACGATATGATGACGAATGAAAAACGCCGCCGCCGCCGCACCGAGCCGCTCTCGGGCAGCAGATATTTCTCTTTATAGGACATCGATCTCTCATCTAGCCGTCGATTTCTCTTTTTTTTCCGCGCAGTTTGAGAGCATTTCCCCTTTCGCTCTGCGGCTGCTCGCAGTCATCGGCTATCGCGGCGTTGTCTACGGTCATACAACGGGGATAACAATACCATGACTCGGGCGATGGCTCAACTAAAACGGTATATACTTGCCAAGCGCACCGAACTGCCATGTTATATCCTGTGCGGAGGCATGTATCTGTAATAACTCTCATAACTCACATAGTCTACATGAAAGACTCGTTATTTTTTGGTTTATTTGCTTTACGTGGATGTGCGGTTTTATCGAGGCTTCTTCCACGCGATTCGTGAAAGTAGCGCGTTCCTACGTAAAGATTCTTTTCTACACGCCTCTCAAAGCTTATTAAACACCTGAGCGTATATCGATATCATACCAATATATATGTCGATAGCAATATTTATCAGAAAATTCCGCCTCGCCACGATGACTTGTACATCACGCAGATCCTGCCAACATTCTTAGGTCTTTAATCTTGTTCTATTTCGTGATGACTGTTCAGTTTCTTTTCCAACAAGTGTTTATCCAAATTTCGCTTTTTGGCCAATTGGTTTCAGTTTGGCTACAGCGGTGCTTTTAATCTTCAGCGTGATTGTGCCTTGACAAAAATTCAATTCGGACTAATATGTTAACGCACGGATTTAGCAAAACTTGATTTATCGTGAATGAGATTTATTCAGTGAGATAATTAATTTAAATTTAGACATTTGCAGCACGGATTGGCCTTTCTCTTTTCTCGTCGAGATTCAATGTCAGACAATGTTTCTCATTTAAAAAAAAAATCACTCGCATTGCAGTAGTCGCGAAGTCATCGCAATTTTCTGTTTTGAGTATTCGGATGATATCTCGGTCATATATTTACGGTCACGCGTATCCGTCTCGTTTCACTCCGCGAGTCGCTTAAAAGGCGCTGATCTGTCACCGCGCCCGTAAAGCGATGCCTATATAGTCCGCATATCCATAAACCGGCGCTGTGCGGAACGCGCGCGAATGTTTCAGTTTCGTGAGTATAGACTCGGTAGGAGTAATAATCGTATACCGTTACTTCTCTCTCTCCCTCTTTCTCTTTCTCTTTCGAAAGGCCGTTGACTCAATTGCGCCCCGGATAAAAGAGCGGTTCGCAAGTCCTACACGATATCCGCGAGATATCGTTGCTGTGCCGTATGTCTCTGTATACGACTGTATGACGCGCACGCACGTGTAGCGTACGCGAGCAGGTATACCGCGTATCGATGCCGAGCCGATTATCGTCCTTAACTTTGTCGCACCGGCCGGCACCGGTGCGCGGTGGCGGAAACGTAGGAGATTAAAAAACGTCGGCGATTTCGACACTTACGCGTGTTAATTTAACGCCGACCCCCACGTTATCGAGAATTCCTACGATGCTTTAGCGAAAATGTTTCAGATTTGCAACATTTGACGAGATTTTTGTACCGGTGACAATTTCCGAGCGAACTATTCGGAACGGACAGTTATTTCCGCGTTATTTCTTTGTAGCGCTATTGCGCGTTAATATTCGCGACGAACAACGTATGGACGCTATCTAAATTATTCGTATCGTATCACGCCTCGAAATTTATGCGCAGTTCACCTTTCCGGTTGCTTATCGCGCCAGTAGCGCCGGTATGTACGAATATTTTTGTTTGCTGTCGGACGCTCACAGTCTCCGCAGTCTCGACAGTTAAAAATTCGCGGATCTTACGGCGAATGAAATTGACCGGGCCGCATATGTATCACGTCGCACGCACACAATCGCGCACGATGATTGCTTCTAAACGGAGAGATTCCTGTGGTTCCGCGTCGGTCGTCAAATCGGACAGCGGAATGGTAACCTGCGTTCGCATAGGATGTTAACGATAAGGCGGTGCTACCGAAATATCGATAGTTCTGCTTTCAAAGTATTGTTACGTTTCCAATATCACAGCGATAATAACAAGCATACATCATCGTGATATATTAAAAAAAAAACTTGTTTCTTTAAGCAAAATTTTAAAAATTAAAGTAAATTAATAGCATGCATGTATACGCGTATGTATATATATGTACACATATAATAAAATTAATGAACAAATTAATAATATATACAGGATTTTTAAATAATATATATAATATATATAAACAATAGTAATTTTTTATTGAAATAATAAGCAAAAAATAAATAAATTAGCAGTTAAGGGAAAAGCAAGTCTTACATCCTATTTATATATTTTTTAGTTTTTTTGGTACTCTATATATAAAATTTGAAAATATTACGAAAGAAAGAAAAAAATATTTACTTTAAAACCGTCATATCAATGTTCAAAAAAATGCTATGCTTCAGATATTTTCTTCGACAACGTGACATTGATCAATATGCAAAGTATCGATCTATCGATATAGTTGAACTTCGTATTTTCAGCGCGGACATTTGTTTCTCAATACGCCTGTCTCACCTCGTATCGCGCGATCTTCATATTTAGCGAGCGAAACTCACAATCAGAATTAGGCTAATCTATAGCGCCGTGAGTGAGCGAACGTGCGGTAAGGATATAGGTCTCTATTTCCATACAGTGACTGACTTCTCCATCGGTGCAGTACGTATCGTCCGCATGTACGAAGCGGGCGAAGCCCGAACGACGCGATTATCTTATTTGATTCGCTACTGATCCTCATGGTCGCCCGACCGTGTCTTTCTCTTTCTCACGAATGCGAGCGCACTCCACTCCGGCGAAACCACCGCCGCGCCGTCGCTCCGCTCTACTCTCGTATGTCACAACAAAGGTGCGCTAAAACCCTGATCAGCCGGAATCGATCGGCGGCGCCGCGCGCCGGCGGTGGAACAACCGCCGAGGTGAAACTCGCATAGGTCGCCTCGGGAGTCTATCTACCGCAGATAGATAAAGATACGTAGGTGGGTAGGGTAATGCGTAGGTATGCGCGACGACGTCTAAATTCATCTGTGTGATTCGGTCGCCGCGCTTCAGCTAGAGAGAAGAGACGGATATCTTCTCCTCTCTCCCGTCTCTCTCTCCGGATGGCGTCGCTACTCATGACAAAGGCCGGTCAAACCTGCCTGACAACCTGTAAAATTCCTATGAATGAGCGCAACCTCCGCTGGTCACCAACACGAAGCGCTCCGTTCTTCTTCGGAGGAGCACGCGCGCGCGCCGCGGCCGGCGCGCAACTCGACCTCGTCCGTTATTAAATTCCTCGACCTCACGGAGTCAGGCTCCCTCCGGAGTACGACGGCGGAGGGGGAGGAAGGGAAAGACTCAGGTCGAAACGCGGTGTGACGCCACGTGACAACGTTTTCTCCGATCCGTGGGCAGAACGGCGGATACGTGGGACACTCGCGTCGCATAACGTATCCCGAATCTTCCCATTTACTTTTAAATCGGAGTAATAACCTTTCGCAGCGATATCGCGACGGTAAACGAGACAATAATATCGCAATCGCAATCAAATAATAGTAACATCACTCAAATATCACTACGTTCGATAATTTGAGATAAAGAAGAGAATGGATCATATTGACATTTAGTTAATTTAACAACCTGGGAACGGACGCCTGGGATGATTTGTATCGAAAAAATAAAGCTCACGTCACAGTAATTTTAATATGCTTCTTTCGTTTTTTTAAATATTTTTTTGGCGTCTCCTTACTTTTTTCAGAAAGTGTTGAGTAAATTTATATACATTATTGTCCTCAAATATACTAATAAATTATAGAACAATCAAAACTATGCAATTGGGGTGTAAAAATCACTCCAAGTGACCATTTATGCAAAAAGAAATCAGGTTCCCGTTCCCAAATTAATTACTGACCGCATATTATTTACATCGACATCGGCGGCGAGTTTAATTCAGGGATCTATTAGCGCAGCATAAATGTCTCCGTTCGGAATAATGTAGAATCGATCGAGCGGCGTATGGGTGCGTTCTCTCCGTACGTACATGTGCGTACACGTGCGTTGATCGAGTTTCCTCGTGAAAAAAAGAGGCGCGATTTAAGGACGCGGCGGGAATTAACGAGGAGACGAGAGGAGCAGAGTTATTATCCTCGCGGCGCGCGCACGCGTGCAGATATACTCTCGATCCTCAAGGTTGCGCCGTAGCCGATAGCGTGTGTGCGTGTGCGTGTGTGTGTGTGTGTGTGGATATGTGTGTGCGCGGCCATCGATACTTGGCCACGTGTATATAGATACACAGGTGCGGGCGGGCCGCGCGTGTGCGCCGGCCGGCCCGTTCTTTAAATTTCCAAGTCGAACACGGTCTCTCCGGCCGTCCTTGCCGGATGTCTCGATTTTCCATGCCGGGGCTGATAAACGCGGCAGCTTACGGGCTAATCCACGTGTCCCCTCGTGGCGTTATCGTATCGTAAACTCGTCGGGAACAGCAGCGGCGCGCGCGTTACGGTCCTCTCCGGTCCGAATGTTCCCGAGAAAGTTACCAACGCGCGCGCTCTCGTTCGTCTCTCGCGCGCGCGTTCTCCGTTTTACGCCACGTTCTCTTCGCCGCGCCATTTACGTTACGACGAGCGGAAGGCGGCGCGGGAATATATCCCCGAGACGGCTCCGTGACACGCGACATCTCTTGCGCGCGCTCGTTTTAGATAAGCGCGGCCAATAACGATCGCGGCCATATCAGAATTATAATGTGCCAGTGATATAATAATAGATAAGCGCGAGAGAGAGATGTGACGTTCCCGTACGCGCACGATTGGGTGCGCATGCCTGAGAGAAATCTCACACATACGTTTCGAGCTAGAAATAATCCCAACGAGCTGATTTTAATATTTATCAGATAAATCTATAATAAATAAATTTTTCCGTTAATCTTTTTCTTTTATCAAATCTTACATTTTTTTAATAAGAATAATTAACTCTTAACAAGGTCAGTATATTTAACGTTAAAATTTAAAAATTTTATATGGATTTAAAAAATTGACAATCCACGACCTTAATATCGACAATATAAGTTTCTTTATAAATCTAGAATTGATTTTTCCAAGTCAAATTTCTATTAAATTGAAATTAACTCTATCGAAATATCATTTAGCAGGATATCTTGAAAAATATAATAGTCGCGCGACGTGACGGCAGGTGTGTAAAAGTATACAAAGTGTTCACGCAGCTGAAAGTCGCTTTGAGACTCGAGATCGGCCGACCGGTCAATCACGACCGACTCGTTGACCACCCCTGCTGTCTCAAGCGGTCACATAGAGCGTGGAACGCGGTTACATCATTCCGCGCGACTCACACACACACACACACACACACCCAACACACATACACATACATGCGCGCGCCTCGCTATACGCTAATACGCGTACCGACCGTACGTTTCGGCCGCCACGTAAGCGCGGGGTTATTGAAATCCGAACAATCGGATATACGGCCGCGCACTTCTAGAAAGAACAAAGTGAAAGTCCGACGGAGGCGACGCGTAAGATTTCGAACGCATTGTAAAACGCCGCGCCGGCGTGTCGAACCCGGTGATTTTAAGCAACGCCGAGCAATGTCGAGTCCGCGACTGCGTCGCTACTAACTAACTGTCCGCTAGTTTGCATACCGGAACTTTGGTTCGAGGCACGAACTGTTGTACCGGTATCTTCTGCAAGAAGGTTTTGCAGCTGTAAAATATCAGAAGAAATAAAATTTTAACGACGTTTATAGTTTTATCACATGCGCGTTTTTAAATAAAATGTTTAAAGAGTTGTTTTTTGCACAAATGAGATATTAAGAGCGAGATATATTTAGCCTAAATATACAATATTAATAATGGGATTTTCATATAAAAATGTTTTTTCTTATAAAATATATAGCTGACAACATGGACACAATAGAAAAGAGATAAAAAAATTATCGAACGAATTAAAAGTAACATAGTTTCTGATAATTAGCTTAGATTATTTAGCCAATAAATATTATGATGATAGGTCCAACATAAGGTCCAAGTTCGATTAAATTTAACTTGGACTAGATTAGAATAATTCACGGTTCTTTCGAAAAAAAAAAATCTGCTTTCTTTTGTCGCGTGCTCGTTATACGGGGAACTTGTAAGTCGCCTCCGATACCTCGCGGTAAAATAGAGTCACGGTACAATTAGCAGGATAATTTGAAGGCACGGATGTTCCTTAACGAGTTAATGGAACTACCTGATACTCGCATCAGGCTCCTCGATTTCGCTCGACCTCCGGAATATCTCGAACGGCGACCGCGGATGTCGTACACCTTGCATTGTATCGTACGTGCACCGTGGGCTTCGCTGGTCGGCGAACGCAGCCGCGAACTGCGCTCCCGCGGCCCGGCGAGATTCTTCCTGGTATGCGCATCGCGGTGCCGCTCGCACGTGACGCATGCATCATTCGCTCGTAAGGACGCATCTGCCGGCGCGCGTCTCTCGCGTGCGTGTGCGTACACGCACCGGCGATAGCGACGCAAGTGTACCGGTATGCGTTACTTGCGCGGAACGTTCGCCCCGCGGTCAGTGCTATTCGTTTCTCGTTCCCCCGTGTCTTTCGCGGCCGCGTTTAATGCACGAATCGTGCACTCGGAGGACGACGCTGACCACCACGACGGGTAACATCGCATGCCGGTGCGATCGGTCCCGTTGCCGGTCGCGCTCCTGAGACGCGGATATCAAGCCGTTTTATAAGTCGAAAGGGGTGCAAGTTCAGCGTGAAAATTCGCTGAAATTGACACGTGTCACATCGAACCGCGTCATGTTCAGCCTTGACATTTATATTGTTTCAAGACCGAACTACATCACTTTTTTCAATATAAGCTGCACGTGTAAAGATTCTGACTTGAGTATGTAAAGATTCTGACAAAATTCATCTTTTTATCCTGTTATAAGAACCAGAAATTATGCAGCACAAGGCTTATTTTTTATTGTTTACTGTTGTAATAATTCTTTAAAATTTAAATTCTTATTTTACATATACATGCATAATGAAAATTCATTGTGCATCATTAAAAAGAAATTTTATTAATTCCTTATATAATGCGGTTATAACGCTTCTGTTAATCCGTTATTCTGTTAACCCAATTGGAATGAAAAGACGCGAGGAATAGGTCCACGGTCGATTTCCATACTTTGACAGAATACGAAAGTTAGAATTATTCAATTCGGTAATTATTCAATATACGAGGCGTAGAGAGGTTTTAATATAGATAAGTATTCCTGTACCATTAATTTCAAAACGTCGCGTGACATTGACGCTTTAGTAGCTTACACGTTCCGGATGACACATTACATTCGCGTGACGTTGTTAACGATTTAGGACGAGCGTGGATTAAGTACCGGTTGTAAAGTTACCGTCGGTCACGTGGTGTTTCCCTCCGTGAGCGGGATAGTCTCGTGGGAAACTTCCGCCGAGAGTCGCATTCGCATTCGAGAGTGTCACTCGGCGATCGCGAAAACGGAGTCCCACGGATGGAAAGTTCGAGGTTGTGCCGCGCACAAAGATCGCTGATACGCTTATAGCAGCGACTAGCGTGTCATTCGATACCAATCTCCGATTCCTTTGATCACACTTGTATCTATTTTACTTTTGCTCTTATTGTTAACATTTACATTGACATTTTACATTATATTAATGAGAGTTATTTTTATACGAGATATACAATAAGAAAGTTCTTTAGTGTTCAAAATTATACTCGAAAATGTTGATTCGAATAAGAGAAAAAAAATTATGTTTTAGAATAATGTTATTCATAATAAATAAAACAAGACCGTTATGATGTACAATCAATTAGAAAGAAAAACGGCCGATAAAAATCGCCGCGCAGTTTACTGAGTTTGGTAAAAGTATACAAAATTTACACAATATTATTATTAGGCTATCAAAATCTAGTTTAGACTGTAAATGGCGTTTTTCTCTTCAGTTGATATTACTTATATTTGAGAACAATGAGTTTATCATCGCGCCGATTTTTTACTTTCGAAATGTTGGAGTATCGAGCTCTATATAATTCTCAATGATGTTTAACATCAGCGAGCCATTTAATAATGTAGAGGTAATACTGTCCAAATTGACTTTCTGCATGCTAAATGGTTTGCTCGTTGCTGTTCGGTCGAAGGTCATCGAACGGGCTAACGCTGCCCTGATATTTTCCGAGGTCGTTCGATGTCCTTCCGAAGATTCGTGGCAATCAAGAAAGATCGGTGATTCACATTTCTATTTCTTATTAACCTGGATGACTCAGACAATTGCTGTGATTTTTAGAATCGCCGACCAAAATAAGTAAATAAAAAGATATATGCGTTAAAAAATTATAGAGAAATTTTGCTCCAATATAATATATGTCAGAATATTAATTGGAGATGTCTCTTTTTATAAAAATCAAATGATACCAGATAATCGTTTTGAAAGTTTAACACGCGTGACTGTGCAACCGATGCATTTCGTGAGAATCACTCGTCACTGAGTGGGAATTGGGAATAAGAATATTTCCGCAATAGAGTCAAGGTCAATCCCTCTCTATGTTGTTCTACCTGATTTATGAAATCCATGTAGCGCAATTGATTTTTCGGTGGGAATCGCGCGATTTACGATACGAGTGATGATGCCGTGAAAATGCACGAAGGTCAGCTCCCGGTCTGGATTCCCTACGGAATGAGCGATATCCTGTGAGAACCGTTCGCCACCGCGGAGGGGAACAATGGAACGCGAATGTGACGCCTGCGTTTCTTCACCGACGTCCAAGGTCATCTTAACTCACATCGAGAGATCGTTCCGAATTTACGTGTCGCGTTCGCGGAACGATCGTGATCCCCATAGCCGCTCGCGTGCACGCGCGTACGCTTGCGCCCGCGCTTAGGAACGCAGAGCGGAATCGATATCGATCCGGCGAACTACTTTCGACCCAGCCGTTCGATAAACGATTCTCGAGATCGCTGTCCACCCTGAGGTCACCCTCCCGTACCCACGAGCCGAACAATATCCCGATGGGAACCCTTTGGCCGGAGTAGAGAGGAAAGAGAGAAAGATGAGAAAGACAGGCGGCGAGAGTGACGGAGGTGGAAAGAAAGACACGGTGAAGGAGGGGGAAAGAAGAGAGCGAGAGAGGAGCCGCGCTAGCTGTTCACATTACCTTACTTACTATACGGGGTCAATGCCACCGCGTCCGTCCCGCGGCCCCACTTCACTTCACTTGGCTTCACTTGGCTCCCCCTTTGCGCTTCTCACCGGCTTGCCCTCCGCCTCCTCGTTTTGCCTCCCTCCCTCCCGTCGTGCTCCCCCTCACGCCTTCTCACACCCGACGGCTTCTCTCGCCCCCTCGTCTCCCTCGCCACGCGCTCGCGCGCGCGCGCGATCGCGAGAGTCCCCTGCTCCACGGCCACCCTCCCACAGTCTCATGTCCTTTCTTTCCTCTTCCTTCTATCCGCGGCCGCTTCCTATCCTTCTCTATCGGCGGCTCCTTTCGCGCGTCTCGACCTCACCCTTCTCTTCCCTTCCCGCACTCTCATCCTGCTCCTGCTCCCTGTTCCTCCTCGTCCGCCCCCACCGAGCATTCTCATCGACCGTTCGTGTACGAGGGCACGGAGCGCCTCTCCGTATCATCTCGTCTCGTCTCCCTCGACTCGCTCCTCTCTCTTCTCCGTTGTCTGCTCTTTCTTCTTCCTCTTCCCTCTTTCTTTCTGCCTGCTCTCCTTCCGCCGCCTCTTCTTCTTCCTTCGTCCCCTATTCCTCCCCTCTCCCCCCTTTGGACTCGCCGATCCCCCTCTTCCCCCTCCTCTCGCCGTCTTGCTCCCTGCTCGTGCGCGTGGTATAAACTATTCCAAAAATTTGTACTGTTATTATTATCGCTTAACCATTCCCAGCGCTTGGAAGTCAGAGATGTGCACTCGAGTCCAGTACAATGCGCGACTCTGTTCGCGCCCTGCCGACTACGTCAATCTGACGACAGCGAGGGCGACGACGGCGACGACGGCGACGACGGGTCGTAGATGTCTGGTGCCTCTCTGGTAGTCCCCGCAGAGAGACCCGGATCGATTTTACGAGGGTGACTTTTTTCTTTAGCTTAGCGAGGGCGAGGAAGGAGGACGAACTGCGGCGCCGGGGACATCACGTCAGCACGAGATTGATTCGTATGAACACGGATGAGAATTTCCCGCGAAAGAATTCCAAATAGAGACGTTCGATCTTGAAAGAAGATATCAGTTTCCGTTTAATTATATTCAAATATCGTCAGTACGATTTTTGTCAGAAATATCGTTAAAAAATATATTGATATTAAATGTAGCAGGGATCTTTAAATATCCCCGATATGTGCGAATCGGTTAGAAATAAAAGTTTTTAAAAGTATACATTTTAATATTGTTCATCACGTACTTTAAATGTTTGTAAATATGAATAAATAGAAATATTTTATATTAGGTAAATAGGAGTCTTATGGTATCACAACTGACTTGCAAAAAATAGGAGAAAATTATATTCTTTAACATCAGGATGTTATTTATCGATACTCATGACAATTTATAATATTTAAGTAATGTAAATATTAATACAATAATATTGAAACGTCTAAAGAAAACTATTTATATTTTAAATCACCGAAATATTACGTTTGATATATTAATAATGACATTTACGCAATTGCTATATTATTGTCATTATTTAATATAAAGCAAAACTATGAATTGTATCAGCTAGCAAAAGCGCAGAGACGAGAGTTGCGTGCTAATTATCGGACCGATATCGAACGTCGCGATTAATATTGCTATTCACACAACGTTATCGATCGGTATCGGCATCACGTATTTGCTACTGTGAGGAATTGAATACTCACTGTCAAATGAGCTAAAAACAATTTTATGGTTTTGCGCAATGGCCTAATTAATTCCTGTCAGACCGACATGAAACTCGATGGGACAATTATTAGTTATAATATAATACAATATGATATTTGTGGAAGGATAAACGTGTGTGTGATGAATAGGTTATTCATCAAAGAGATTTCGATGAAAGCTATTTCTTGCTACTTTTTATACTCAACTCTATATAAACGAAAGAGAATTAAATTTTTCACACTTAACTGCCAATCTACTAGTTCGCAGAAAACTCTTCATTTACAATCGCTCGTCACTCTAAACTCGCGCTCCGGAATTTTAATTACGCGAGAATCGACTCTAAAAGTTTTGTCAAAGAATGTATCATTAAAATTAATCGATTCTTCCGAAACGCGCTGTCTATTGTCGACTCGACATTTACGGGATTTACAGTAAACACGCATGAATAAAATATGTAGAAGATAAAATCGACGTCATCTATTCGATATCAGGTGAAACAATCTATTACGTAATCGATGTAACTGCGCAGTGTGTCATTCATACAAGGGTTAAAGGCGAATGCCGTATTTATAAAACGTTAAAGAGAACAATGATAAGTTAAGTCGCTCCCGGATCGGAAAGTTTCCAACAATTTTACGTTTAAAGAAATAGATATATATACATCGTCGTCATTCTTCGCGGCCGCGCGTTTCAAAAAGAGAAAAAGAGAAGTTACTCATTAAGTGCCCTGTTGTATTCGTTAAAACGCTGTTTTGTTAATATTTTGGGGCGGAATTATTTCGTCGCGGGTGTTCGCGCGTGGAGCCGAAACAACGACGCCCGTTTTGTTATAACGCGACATTTCGACGTCCGCCAATAAACGTCGGGGCCGTGGGCAGTCGGACGCGTCTTACTCGGGAACCTTCCGCGAAGCAAATGCAACGTGACCAATGTCAAGGCTGTGCCAGCAGCAGCGGTAGTAGTCGCATGCTGCTGCGGCTGCTGCAAGTGCTGCAACAAATCTCGCGAGCCGCGGCGCGCGACGAGCGCCGCGCGAATTCCTCCTCTCAGGTGCACGGGACATAAAGGTCATCCCTCCCCCTTCCTTCCGCGAAAATTGTACGTCTTATTCAAAGTGATTTAACGCTTTTAAGAGAAGATTACGATCAGTCTTACTGGTAAAAAAGTTTTTCGCCTTTTTTCATTCTTTCTGAATGAGAACCTGTTTTAAAATTTTTTGTTGCTCATTAAAGGTTAATATCATGTACTTAAAACTTGGAGTTTTCTTCTTTTTATTTGTTAAATTAAGGGATTAATAGATTAAATGTTATTATATTCTTAAAATTTCATGAAACTAACAAACGAATTAGAGTATTTGATCCGATGTATCATTTTTTTACAAAACTAAAAAGAGGTATAAAGAATTCAAGACTACAAATATTGTTATGATTATTTTATCGCGGAAATTTATATTTCTGTTATAATCTTTGTAATTTTATCAGTCAATTGAAATTAGGCTACCCAGATTTTTAATAGCAAAATAGGCGTTACTGGAGTACATCACCGTTACAGCGCGGTGTATAATCGCATTCTCTCGCGACAGGCGACCTTCTGTATATTACGTCCGTTACAATGAGGACGTTCGACCTCGATATCGAATGTCGGGTCAACGGTGCGCCGCAAGCTCGAGGTGGAGCGGGCGACAAATAGCGTTGAAGGAACGTGGCGAGCGGCGGTGGCGACAGGGCCGTCAACGACGTCGAAAATCCGTGGAGATGCGCTTCTTCCAGGAAGTAGGAGTCGCGGGGATCGTTGACCCTTCACGGCTATTTCAGTTATTTTGCAGCATGCAGCTATTTTAAATACATATTGTAGAGTAGAGGCGTACGAGCATGAGCTACACGGAGATAAGGAGGGCGAAGAAGATGGAGAAAGAGAGAGAGAAAGAGGATGTATGAGACAGTCCGAGGGGGAGGGGGAGGGGGAGAGGGAAAGAGAGAAACGGAACGCGCCGTGGAGGATGAAGGAAAGATGCCTTAAACGTGCAAGCGAGACGGCGAGGGAAGAGAGAGGGAAGAGTAACGGAGACGGGAGGTGATGAGGAAGAGGATTGAGTAAGATGGAGCGAGAGAGAAAGATAAGATCGGGAAGAGGACGATTCTCCTCTTCCTCTCTCCCTCTTTCTTTCTCTTTCTTACTTACTTGAGACAGAGAGGAGGAAGAAGCTAAAAGAGAGGGAGAGGCTAGAAGGGTTGGTATTTACAGCCTCGTCGTCTTCGTCGTCTTCGTCGTCGTCGCCGACGTCCTCGACGACCGATCGACGACGACGACGACGACGGGGCTATAAATACCCCTCTGGCCTCTTCCAGTCTTGACTCCTCGCTGAAATTTCTGGGAGGGGTGCACCCTTCTCCGTTCATCCCTATCCCCCTTGCTACCTCTTCTTCTCATGCCTTCCACCGCTGCCTCCCGCTTCCCTTCGCCCGGTGTCTCACGCGCACTCTGTTAAAGGAATTTCCTATGATTAGAATGTGTATTTCTATACGGCCTACCGAACGAACGAACGAACGAACGAACGAGCACTCTTCTGTGTGTCTACCGCCGAGAATAATCTACAGCTGAGATCTGGCGTGCGCGATAGATTCTCTTCCACCCGCGCCCGATCGGCTCTCCGCATCTCCAACGCATATTCGGTGAAGGCGCGTGACACAGGCCGATCTGTGTCGTCGATCTGTCGGACAGAATCCAGAACGAGCGTCGGAGGAAGGGGAGAAGAGAGACCACCGCCGCCGCTCCTAGAGCTCTCTCTCTCTGTCTTTCTCTCTGTCTCTCTCTTTCTTTCCCTCTCCTCTCCGTCGACTGATCACGCGTGCAACGGTCATGGTGACCTTTCGCACCGATCAGCACACACGCGCATCAGCTCATCCGCGCGTTTGGCATCGCCGTGGTCGCTGTTACCTTCAGATCGAGAAAAATCATGTACGCCAATGACGTTTGTACAGAACGTCATCCCGCAGATCGATTTAGTTCCGATCTCAGGCGTATATTTAAAGCGAAAATGTTTATTCGTGATATAAAGGAAAAACCTTCCTTTGAAGAAAATATCGGGGTGGCAACGATTTTGGAGTTATGTGAGATAACAAGAACCACCGCTTTGACGCGTGACGTTCCTCTTAAATTAGATATAGATAGATTATAATTAGAACGTTACACGTTACGGTATTCCAAGGGCGCTATTTTTCCCGACGCAAACTTTCGAGTTAGCTTATAATATACATATCGAATAAAGCGCATGTTTTCTTCTAATTTTTTCTTCTAAAAACAAAAAACATCAATTGTAACAGAGTGGAAGTTATCGATCTTGTTTCAATTTTCGATGCTATAAACATGCGAAGGTAAGATCCATGCACGTTTCATGACCGCCATCGACGTAAGACATATTTTCCTCTATACCTATGACATTGAAAAATGCGGAATTGTTTGAAATTCACCGAGTCCCCCGATTAAAATACGGCAGACAGACTAAATCGCCTTGCCGTTCTCATACGATTAATTCGACAAGAACAAACGGCACGGTACCGGCGAAACGTGCGCCGCTCGGACATCGTCCGATGGACATGTACCGTATCAGTATAATTGACTGCGTACGTTAATCGCACCGTCACGGAACAATGCCGGGCGAGCGTTCCTCGAGTCCGCGGTCCGGGGATTATTTTTCAAGCATTACCGAGGTGAATCGGCACGGGGAGGGAAAAAGAAACCGGAGCGAACTCGAAGCGGAGCCAAACTAACAAGGTGGAATGCACGCGCGCGCGCAGCGGATGACGCGGGTCACCGTTTTCTTTGCGGTACCGCGAGTAGAAAGGTGGACGCCGCGGCCTTATTTTACAGTGTCGTGCCTCTTCACGGTCACTTGCGATTGTGCGAGCGACCGGCACCCGCAAACGCGCGACGTCCAGCAGTCAAGTTGAGGAATCCGTCCCTCAACAGCGCGTGACAAATCGCAGAAATTTCTCAAAATATTGTTGCGAGATGTTGTGCTGTCAATATGTAATAACGGATGTTTCTTATTTCAAACCTGACAAATCTACGGATATAAGAAAAACAAAAAAAATACCATTTCTTATCATTTCTCTTATGTTTTATGGCATACCTAAGTAAAAGTAAATATAATAATCAGCAACTGTAATTGACTTAAAAAAATATATACATATATATATATATATATATATATATATATATATAATATTACATTGTACAGAAATTATATTGTGTTTTCACATTCTGCATAGACGTAATTGCAACTAGTCAGAGCACACGCGAGAAAAAAGTTTAATTTTATATGCTAATGTATAGATATACGTAATGACAAAAATTTGACGGGTAATAATTAATAATAATACTAATAAAATAATACTAATTATTATTAATAAAAACTTAACTGGTAATATTAAATTGTGTAATTATATTCTTAGATCTCTCTAGCGCAAAAGTACGTGAAGGAAACAATAAAAATATAACGTCTGACAGAATTTGTGTAAAATTTTCATATATTACGTGTTTGAGATCTGTGCGTCTCTTGACGGTTTCTCTAGAACGGATCGAGATCAGCTTTCTTACCCCAACGGCTCCCTCCCCATTGTCTCGCCCTCCCGACTCTTCACTCATCCACTCTTTCACTTCCCCTCGCTCCCAACCCTCCTACGATTTCTCCTCGATTCCCCACAGTGCGAGTAGACTCCAACACTGGCTCTTTTTCCGCTTGTCCTTTTTTCCTTCCATCCTTTAGAGTTTTCCCGACCGATGTTCCTAACCTCGAGATCCCGAAGCCTACCACCCCCATTACAGTCGACTCGTGAAAGGTTTCCCTCTTTCCATTCCATGCTTCGTATCATTCCCTCCCACCTGCCCCTCTAGTATTTTTCTATCTTTCTTTGTTCTACTCTTGTTCCACCTTTAATGCCGCGGCTCTTCATTTCTCTTCTCGTGCTATATTTATTATTTTTTTATCAAGCTCTTTTCTCTCTTTCTCGCCCCCTTCCTCTTTCTTCAAGTTAAAAATCACATTACTGTCAAGGCCTTTTTCTCTTTTTGATCAATACGGGAATCGGTGTAATCGATAATCTCTTACTTTCTGTCGGTTGCGTTTGTCTTCTTTTCTCACTGACCGATATATTCTCTTTCTCTCTATTTTACTTCTCATTTCTCGGAAAAGTAACGTGCTACCTACCTTTTCTCTAATGTGCTTTTCCATGCCACGGAGAAGTATACTCACTTTTTACGCTCCCTTGGTCTTTACCTGTTCTTCCCTTCGTAGTTTACAGGCTCTCTACCTTCCTCTTTCTCTTTTTCTGTATCGTCTTTTTCTTTTTCCTCTAAAGCGAACATCCGATGTTTTTTTATTTTCTAGCAAATATAGAACAAAATGCATTCTAATGTTTTTCTCTATTTATAGTATAGCATTTTTAGTCTATTTCTAATAATAGCATTCTAATATTTTTGTATCTATTTCTTAAGATTACCGAAAGCAAGTGTTACATTTCAGGATTCGTTTCATGCCTGTATTGTATGTTATTTTAAGAATAAACACACCATTTTTTAAGAATAAAACATCTTCGAGAATTTAAAATCTAAAAAATTACATAAATAGCAACTGAATCTGGCAGGGCAGAAAAATGACATGTTCATGAAAAGTGCATAATATCGGGAAAATATAATACTAATAAGATCGCTCTTTTTAAAGAAAATATTTACCAAACTTTGTAAATAATTTATACGATTAAAAATTTTTTTTGTTCAATTTTATTTTTAAAAAGTTTTAATTTTTCTGACGTTTTTTTATTTACTTCTAGTAAATACTCCTTACCATGATCAATTCAAATGGTTTTGATAATATCGATAATCTATTTTAGATTTAAAACTAAATATAAATAATAGCTATAGATATTTATAATTAGATTTAAAGCTAACCAGAATGCAAGCTTCTACAAGAATAAAACTACCACTTGAACTTTCGTCTGTTGCCCTCTGCTGCGACTACTTTGCCTTGCCTTGGCCTGTTGAGTCAAAGGGACAGTTTGTACATGTGTGAAAAGGTTTCGAAAGAGATTAGTTCTTATTGTAAATAAGCCTTTCCGTGAACATAAGCCTATTTTGTATTCAATTGTAGAACAGTAGGATTTTACCCATCGTCAACGGCCAGCTGTCAACTGCGACAATTGATTTTGCTTCAACCCCCCGCAGAAATTAGATTAATATTAATATATTAATATATTAATATATTAAAATAAATATTTCCAAAAATTATTGTAGTTCCGCTATTGAAAGGAGCGACGAAATAGCGTGACGTTGGTGCATGATTGCGCGGTGTAGAATAAGCGTTCGCGATTTCGTACTTGCGAGCTTACTAGCAGGATGGTCACATGCAACTATGCAAACACTCCAGCGTAGACATTATTATCTATGTGCTACCCGTTACTCGTATGGTAATCAGAGTGTGTTAAGCACTAAATTATCTGCATTAGCGGGGTACTATCGATTTGGCTGCGCGCAGAGCAATCAGATACAGACAGACTCCACATATCAAGAGAAAGAGAGAGAGAGAGAGAGAGAGAGAGAGAGGAGGGGAGGGGCTGCAACTTGCGAATTTTCATTAAAAGTCCTGCCTGCTGGACCCGTTTGTCGCGATCGTTTTCCGGAATAAAAAATGACTTAATTGCGCATAGCACTCTGGTAACGCGAACGTCAACGATCAAAGATCGCCGGCGTTATCCTCGTTTCGTAGATAGGCAGATAGCGGTATTGATTAGCAAACATAAAGGAATTCTTCCTCTATCGTTTTATCGGTTATCGGTGAAAGTATCGGTACTCATTGGCACAACAATTCTCCGATATTTCTCAATATCCCTTTCAATTAACATCTTGATCGGCAACGATCGAGAACGCCGCGCCGCAGCGTAAGCTCCGCGTGTATCGGCGATATTTCATAATCCATCGTGTTTCCTACTTTGTGTTTTTCCTCGCGCCCGAGTAATGATTAGCTCGATTCGATTGCTCAAACGTGGATCGTATACGTTCATATTCAACGTTTCTCACGAAGAAACCAGTCCTCCGAAAATGTACCGTGATTGCCGCTGTCAACGTGGACAATTTATAGCGGGGCGAGTATATCACCTTGCGCGCCGCCGTCGTGTGTGGTCGAGAACGCGCAGGTTGAAGTATACGGAGACGAAGTATCAATGCTTTACATCAGCATCATCAGTAGAAAGCCTTGAGAAGCCTTGAGAAGAAGCGGAAAAGGAAGTATTGGTGGCACACTTAATACACAGGAAAAAAAAGAATCCAGACTTATATACTCGTATATACACGACAGTCTATAATCTTGAAATAAGATGTATATTGCGTTAAACGAAGAAAACTTGCTTTATAGTTCAACCAAGAAAAAGAAGTTGAAATTCTTATAAGAAGATTATAGATTGTTGCGCAATACGAGTATATAAGTTTGGATTTGATATTTCTTTTTTTCTGTGTAAAATTTCTTGATAAAATTAATCTCTCAAGAATATAAAACAACATAGATATATTCCGTCATGCTTTAAATTAAAATTAAATCGGTTGCAACAATCGAAAATTTCGACCAAAAAAAAAATACGATCGTAAATAAAGTGTATCATATCAAAGATATCGACATCGAAAAGGCTGAATATTGAAGTATCGATACTTGGATAGTATCTTTGGCATACACCAGCCAGCACGCGGTTCACGTAGACGGTGCGCAAACGGCGACGGTTAGAACTGTTCGCTTTTATGGGACCGACACTGACCTTTGACACGTCGTAATCGCGGCGGGCGACACCGCGAATGACAACGCGCGTCCGCCCCTTTACCACCGCACCTCGAGGAAACGTAGCTATCTCCCGCCGCCGAAGGTGCATATCCCCATCGCGCATCGGCATGCGCGTGCGTGCGTGTCCTTCGAAGGTTGGAAGGCGCGGGTATAACCGCGAACACTTCTGCTGCGGTACACGGGGTACTCGATAATCCGAGGGAATTAGCTCGGATTAATCGTTCAAAGCGGAAAAAGACAAGAAACGTAAACCTTTTCCAATGCCGTGCGTTAATAAACTCTGAAATTATTTGTTCTTTTGTGAGTTTATTAAATGTGCCGACTATTACTCGACTAACTTTTATTAATAAATATAGTAAATCATTAATATAATTCAATTTAAATGTGTTAGACAATCAATCTTAACTGTATTGTACATATAGAGGGGTAAAAACCACAGTGGTGTAAGTCAAATTTTTTAAAATATTTTCTCGTGTGCATAGATGCAATTTATATATTGTACAGATTGCATCTATGCACACAAAAAAATATTTAAAAAAATTTGACTTACACCACTGTGGTTTTTACACCTCCATATGACATTTTAATATATTCTATTCCAATTAATTATAATTAGTAGGTTTAATCAGATCTTGCGATCACTGCTGATTAATTTCTATAGTTGTACATCAACGCATTAACGCAGAACTTTGGTAAGAAAACGTCGAAAAGAGAGTTTGCGAAAAAGATAGCCTAACATTTTACTAATCTATTCTACATAATTTGAATGATGAAACACGTACGAAAATACGCTTATCTGTTTTATCTAAACCACAAAAAAAAATAAGCGTCACTTCCTGTTATTAAAATAAGCATGGCCCAAGGTTTCTTACGACAAGTTTTGTAACGATTATTTCAGAGCCTTAATAATACGACACTTTGTATGCTAATATTCGTAAAATGTGAAAATGCATTATATATTATTTGTAGATATCTTTTAAAACATATTTATATTATGTATGAAAAAAAATTGCGCGGAGAAACGGTGAACGCGCACGTGTCTGCCGTGTTTATTTCCTCTAAGATTTATGTAATGTGTCAGTCGCGCGTTTCTAATCAACAAGACGTATAAAATTGTCAAGCGGGATT
Organism: Temnothorax curvispinosus; assembly: GCF_003070985.1. Lineage (NCBI taxonomy): Eukaryota > Metazoa > Arthropoda > Insecta > Hymenoptera > Formicidae > Temnothorax > Temnothorax curvispinosus. The sequence continues at coordinate 505,527 of NW_020225813.1, forward strand.
GAGTAAAGACGCAAAAAACAATTCTTTGCGATACGTAGTACGTCACCATATAAACACATCCAATTATATGTGACAGTTAAACTCAATCGTAAAACGGTGGGCTCTTCGTATTTTCAGTCGAAGATAATTTTAATAACTTTGACCTTTACTCCTCTTCCACTTTAGACCACATTCTTGAAAAATTTTTCTTTTCAATTGCTAATATAAATATCACATTTATATGTACGAAATATATTTAGCGATATAAATATTGATTATAGCTAATCAGAATATATGGAATAAATCGCAATATGTGTAATTGCAATATATAAATCATATATACAATATGTACATTTGTGTGTATTTTGTTATGCTTATATTCTTTTGTTATATTTTAAAATTGATATGCGTGGATTTGTATCAAATTAATCTGTGAAATCATTATATGAGAATCATACCTTAAAAGGAAATAATTTGTCAAGTTCTAAAAAACACAAGTTCTCGTTTGTTTTAGCATTAATATAAATCTTGTGGAAGCAATAAAATGAAGAAATCTCATATAAGTCGCGAGTGTCGCGACGTCCATATTTCTATCACCTTGACCGTTATGTAATTATCGCATAATATAGTATTTAATGGTATCTTTATGAATGTTGCACGGACGCTATATCGAAACGACATCGGGAAATGGCAAAACGGTTCGCGTACGTGTTGCGTATACCTGCGCAAATCGACGTCACGTGATCTATGCCGGCCGACCGATTAGCATTATAAAGCCGTGATAACATTTGTTGCAAATTGAGTTTGCAGGTATGTTTATGTGAGTACGCTTATCAGAGCGCAATAGGAAAATACGCGCACAGGAAATATGCACGTCGGCTATATCATTTGCGGTTCTAAGCTTTTGTAACCTCGCGTTTTTGTGCAAACGACGAAAATCGCACGCAAATATTTATTTCCTTTTTAATTTGTATTTTACTTGGAAAGTAAGAGAAGGTATTCGATTGAATGACTCGCATTATTAATAATTTATGTGGTTTAATAAAAGAAACTGATTAAAATAGTTTTATTATATTTCTAAAGGAGTGCAAGTAAAAAGTTATCTTTGAGAATTTTACCTTTACACCTTATACAAAAAAAGAAGTGTCACATCAACACTGGTATAAAACTTTGTTTAACTATATAAATTACTTCATTCCAGCAAATTATCTTAGTTTAACACAATATAATCTCATTTCAAGATGATATATTCTTGCGTATATACGCAAGTATATCAGTGTTGATTTGACACTTCTTTTTTTTCTGTGCCGATAAACCAGAAGTTCTTTAATATATATCTTTTTCGCATTTACACAAAGAAGCAAAAGTAAATAATCTTACGTATTTCTTTAAGTAAGATTAAAAAGATTAAGTCATAATTAAAGCTAAAGTCAGGATCCAGAAATTAACATCACAAATAAAAATGAAAAATCTACATTTTAAACCGCGCTTAGATTTTAAAGTTACTTGTACACAACTTGAAACACATAGCGTGTTTTATCTCGTTAAGAAAGCTAGAACGTGAATAAGTGATAAGGTCTCACCGGCAGACAAATGACAAGGCTTACAAGCTTATATAATTGCTGCAAAACGTTTTTATAGAATACAATAACCAAGACGTTCGAATGACGACATATTCGTCGTAGAGCAGATATTTCTTGACTTGTTTTAGATAAAATCCAATAAAATATTCAAAAATAAGTACCTACACATAATGTCATCACGTTTTGGTTTTTTTATCATAATAAATATTATCAATATCATCTATTATCTTTATCTATATATCTAACTATCTATATAAAATATAATATCTGTCTGTCTGTATGTTTATTATAAACTTCTAAATCCTTTAACCGATCTGGACTAAATTTGACAAAGTTACACTTTAGACTTCTGCGGAAAATATAGGCTACCATGAAACCTCTCCCCCTGATTTCATTTCCTTGATACTTTGTGATAATTTAAGTTTAGTGCACTATTATATAAGTAAGGATTGCGCAATGAAGTATATGTAAATAAGCATTGCGTAATAATTAATAAAAGCGCCAGTTAATTTTAAAATATTATAATATAATAAAAGAAAGCTGATGTTCTAGATATAACAAACCCGGGCAACGCCAGGTAATTTCGTAATAAGTTCAGTTCATAATAAGCTAGTGAGTAAATATAAAAACATTACTAAAAAGCAATTTCGTTAAGATAATTAATTATTATACACGCAAAAAAATCTTGAAGGTAAAAATATTTTGGAAGAATCCAGAAGACTAGTTTTTTTTTCAGAATTAACTCGTAATCTCTACTTATCTCTGCGTACTGCAGAGATGATATACGGAAAGTAAGTGCTCTGGACGCTCCAAGTCCGAGCTATATAACGCGCGAGGATCGAAAGTGGCATTACTTTATATGCGTTGACTATGAACTAAAAATGGTCTCCGGGAGAAACCGGCGTTTCTTTTATGGGCGCAGGAAAACTTTAAGGAAAATGTGTACCGGTGTAACAAGCCTCGCGTATCAAATTGCTGCCAGCGAAGGACCATTTAAGGTCTCGCGCCATAAGCAATAGCGCACGGTGATGAAACTCTATCTGCAATCTCGATAGACCGAGACGATTAACGTATTAGAAGGTTTAAAGTCAGCTGGTGTCGAACAATTGCGAGTCGCATTTATGCCAGTAGGAAAAGATGCTACATCGCTATATTTGTCATGTCACTTGTGACATTTTGAGTGTTTGCGCTCAGTTCGTAATAAGAGAGGAAGAGATTTTGAAACACTCGCGATTTCAACCAGTTTAAAAATGTATATACCGTTAAACAAAACAAATTTCCCTCTATCGCGTACGCATACGACGAGAGGAAAGTTTACGAAGTACATTAAAAAGTTTACTTCGTCGCCATTCCATAAATCTTTATTCGATAAAGCAAATTCACGTAAAAGCAAGTAAGTCGCCGACGTGCGTGCGCGCGCGCGCTCCTTCCTTATCTTCGTTTAAGTTACTACAAATTAGTCGCAATTTGGTCGAATAGTTTTATCGCAAAATTGCTGTACTTCCCTGACCATAATGTCTTTTTTGCTGTTACTGTTAAGCGAACAATATTTTTAATAAACGTGTTTAGAGAAATAAGCACATTTTCAGGATATAATCGTATGTATTTTACTTATTATTACAAATACGTTAAGTTCCACTAGTTCTACTAGTTTTACTAGTTCTTCAAGTTTCTGTTTCCGTTTTCTGAAGTATGCACAGTCGCTCACAGTTCCTGAAGAAAACGGTATTAAGACCCCGGCGTGCATCCCGCGATCAAAGAAATTCTGATTAACCGCACCTCGCGGGATCCTGTAATTTCATATGCATCAAACGATTGGCTGAATACGCACAGCTATGGGATCATCATTACAGCAGTAAGAACTATATATTTCAATTTGCAAACATCTGACGGCCCCTTGATGCGCGTAATTCTTCAATTACATTGTATCGATCCCCTTCGTTCGATGCGTTATGACCTTGACCGGCGGCGCCCAACGGAATTTTACTGTTTCCTCCTGAATGGCATTTATGACACGCTATGTGCGTGCCATATCTTGGGTCATATAGCACGGTCTGGATACGACATGTTCTACACGGCATCACCGGTAATTAATTGAGGATCCCGGAATTTGGACAAACAGATGTAGGTATCTGTTCCGAAGTTCAGAAAAAAAATCGAAACCTTTGAGTCCATGTCGAAACGTTTTGAAAGAACCTTTCTACTCTTTCTATACCTTCCGACTTCCGGAATCTTTATTGTATAGACAGTTGTCTTTGTGTCAAGGGAACGTTGAACACGACAGTCAATTCCCGGAATGCTTAGAGCCGTTGTTAATCGATTTTCTCCTACGGGAATTTTTGGAGAAACGGATTCAACATGTATCTGTTTTAAATCAGGTAGAAAGAAAAATTGACCTTTGCGTGTGATGTTTTTTTTTGTGGAAAAAACCTTTCTATTTTTCCCGTCTGGTAACTTCTGGAATCTTTATTGTATCATTTTTAAGTCAGCGAGAAGACTGAACATTTCCGCAAATCTTTGAAATGCGTAACGTCGTTTGAACCTCCGCACATGATTTACCGGTGTCTTCCATTGGGCAAAATTTTTTCATAGGTTCCTGAGTCGTACGATTGTCTGCACCGTATATACGGCTATACGCACTAAACACGTATATATCGCCCGAGAAAGTCCTGTTGCGCATCGTATATACAAAGGAGTGACAATCTTGTTAAAAAAATATCTCGACGAGAACTTGAGCAGGATGAGATACATGGTCGCAGGTAATAATGCGATAAAAGAGCCAAGATATCAATATTGACATCTGTCGATATCCCGTGGTTACGCCACTGGTCATCTCGTTGCTCTCGTGAGAGACCTCGCGCGTGCGTTCGACCTAAGAGCGAGAGAAAGACCGTCTTACCTTCTCTCTCCCTTCTTCGTACACAGGTAGAAAAGTGCGAGCGAGAGACACGAAGGGACGAACGTAGTTTTGCCTGTAACGGCGTGAAGGAGAAAGAGAGAAGATAATGACTCGCAGGCACGGATTTAGGCGTGGGACGGAGAAGTGGATGGTAAGGATGGAGGACCCTTTCGCTCTCGAGCATGATGCTTCGTATCGCAGGGGCTGTGTTTGCTTGTAATGGAAAATTTCTGGCCTCTGAATGAGCCGCGACGAAAAAGGGGCTGCGCAAGGACAGTGTGTTTCTCGGTCAAAATTCGAATCGGCAATCCAACAAATATATCTGGTTTTTAAGGAAAAGTTTCCGACGAATATTCACGTCAACGAAAATACGATTTTTATCCATGTAAATTAAATGGCTTAATGTGCTTACGAGCAATAATTACTCTACGATCTAATTATTATTTCAAACGCACATTTTTTTCAATTCAAGGATTCAAGGAATTGGATTCAGGAATATCGTTGGAGTCTGGTTGGTATCGGTATTTTTCGATAATTCCTATCGATGTTCATTGGTCAATTACTAATCAATTGCGCTAATAACACAAATATCAATACTTTTTTCTTAAGCGTTCATCTTTATTTAGTTATGAATATCATTGGCGGCTACCGGTGATTCACGCTCGAAACGTTTATAACGCGGTTTCTCTCCCTCTTTCTCTCTCTCTCGTTCATCGTGGTTAATTTTATAAAGCGGATAATGGATACGTTTGTAATCCGCGACGAGGCAACGCCGCGCCGCGCCGCGCTCTTGCGAGGCTGCCGAGACTGGAAGAGACGCTCGCGCTCGAGAGATGAACGTGATTGTCTGAAACGTACACTCTCGCACACGCATACGTACCATTCTAAACATCCGTAACACGTAACGAGGTCTCTTCGAGCAGCGCCTCGTATTCATCGGCAGGCTTACAGACGACTCGAGCGTAACCAGTGTTGTCAGACCTAAGAATTTTCTGTTACGCGTAGGGGCGCTGAGCTTTCGTTCGACCTTGAACACATTTCTCGACGAGTCCCAAAAAGTACAAAGGTGTTGAACCATGCTTTTCTTAATGTATTTCAAATGTAAAATATAAATGACCATTTCTCTACTCCGCTTTTTTTCCGGACGACATTAGGTCGTGTAAAAGTTACCCGAGACTTTTCCCATTTGATCTTGTGATTTTTGGTACATGTAGAAGAGATGTAAGTAATATCGAGTACTTTTTCTTCTCAAATTTAAAAATCGATCAGAACTGTCGGGAAGAAACTTCGAGGAAATTATCGCAGAAAAGAAATTTGTTTCAATTTCATTTTAACGGCTTCGCGAGCTCGTTTCTTATGAGCGTAATCAAGCGTCCTCGCTTAAATAGACGCGCACGCGCGGAACATGCGCAGCCTAAACGTGAAATCCCGTTTCGACGTTCTCGATCTACGTCTGCTGGACCGGCTAAGAGAGAGAGAGAGAGGGAGAGAAAGGATGCCTTGGGAATATATTAACGGAACGTGCGTGTGCGCCCGTACATGCGGTACATTTTTCTCACTATACGTCAGACAGTATAAATCTGGAATGCCTATTTGTCTCGCCCGCGGTTTTGGCTGCTTCGGGAAAAGCCTCGCGTGTCTATCGTGAGTGGTGCCAATATGCCGGTTAAAATTAATGATTTTGCAATTGAACGATATATATACAAGCGTCGCTATGTATCTCGATGCCTTTTGCCAAATTGCTTTTTGCGCACCAGATAGTATTGCAATAGTTTTTCATTATAATTAAATGGTCGCCTAAAATATAGAAAAATGTATAATTGAAAAAAAATTGTTGTCGCAAGGTCAAAGCAGCTACTGTGTGTTATTATGTGGAAGAAAGATCGATATACCGTAAGATTTATTCGTTTCAGCTGTATTATGATCTCAGAATAAAAATAATTTTTACAACAAAATTTTGACATTTTGGCGTAAGATTTGTTTTTTTTTTCGACTCGAATAATTTTTCTTTTTAACACTTCCGACATTTTACTTAGGCCCATAGCACATAGAAAAACTTGAGTAGTAAGACTTAAGCAGTAAGCAAATTGACCAATCATAATTGACTACGGTCAAGTATTCTCGAAAACTTCAGATAGCTATTGTTCAATTTGCTTACTGCTTAAGTTTTTCTACCCTTTATATTTTTCCGTCATTCTAGAAGACCATTCTGTGTATTTCATTTTTGTTTATATATATACCTACATAAATATATACTATATCTAAATATAATATAAAATAAGGAGACAATACAATTAGACACACAAATTAGAAAGGACAAAATTATGCAAAAATTATGAAATTTTCATTTAACAATAGTTCAAAGAATTATCCGCGCGAACTGTTGCTAAAAGACGCATTGCCACGATTCGGTAGCGGAACGCAGATTACTGCGAACGCTCCCTCTCGTCTCGGAGTCGTCTGCGACGCGCGGAGAAGCCTGTCCTACTCGAGACGACGAACCCGCATCTACGTGCCGTACGGGCGACGTGTCATCGGGAGACGTATCGACACAGGCCGCGCATACCTGCCGGTGCATAAGTTCTCGCCGGCACACGTAGAAACGCGCTGCACGCGGCCGGGGGGTTTCGGGTAGGGATCCGTGTCCCGGTAGCGACAACACCAGGGCCGCGGGAGCAGCCGAACACAACGGAAGACGGAGGACGAGCGCCGCTGAGGCGCTCGCTCGCAGAAAGGAGCGGGCGAGAGAGCGGGATAGAGAGGGACGGCGAATAAGCGGTAGAAGACGGAGCGCGCGACAGAGACGGCGACGGACGCCGCCGTCGCTTGGGTTTCTCGGATCGAGGCAGCTAGCACGAGGCCGAGAGAGGAGGACAACGGCGCGGCGACGCGATGGATGAGAGGAGACGGCGAGCGGAGGGGAGGGGCAAAGGGACCTTTCCCTCTATCGTTGTGGCTCCACCCACACGGCACCGTCACCACCACTACCACGACTACTACTACTATTACTCCACTACTAATACTACTACTACTACTACTGCTCCGCTGCCGCCACCACCACCGCCACGCCGCCACGCCGCCGTCGAGGCGCGCAATCTGGCAACAGTGGCTCGCTATAACCGATATTGTGGCCGTGGATTGAATGGAGGGGAACTAGAGCTCGGGTCACACATTCAACGCGCGGATGTACGTCGCCCCACCGTGGCGACGACACCCCTCGGTCGTTCGGCGCACGGAGGAGAGCGACCCCTCGCTATCCAACCCTTGCGCGTCCCGCTCCGTCTCGTTCCCACCGGCGCGCTCGTCCACCCTTACTACGCGTCGCGCTCTATCGCTCCCTCCCCTCGTTCGGCACAGCCGTATATCCCTTCCTCCCGCCCCCGTTTCGTCGCTGGATCACGCTTCCCTTCCACCAGATGGCGGCTGAGAGCGTCGTGTTCTCCCTTTACCTCTGTATACATGTGTGCGCGCTCGCGCGAGCGTGCGCTTGTGCGAGTGTCAAGCTTCCCCCACCGCGCCGATGGAGCCCATCGCTACACGACGGTGCTCATGCCGTCCACTCTACCTCTGTCTTCGACAAGGAGTTCACCCACCCAACAGGAGAGAGAAATCGGTGTATACGTGCTCCGTATACGCGTATATACGTGTGTCTGTCACGCACACGTACGCGTACGAGACGCGATACGTGACGGCGAGCGACGCGGAACAAGGACGCGCGCTCGGTGGCGGACGAGAGATGGAAGAGAGCGCGAGCGGTGTAGGAGCGAGAAGGTGACGCGCGTGTGGGAGCGAGCGAGAGACCGATAAAACGCGGCCGTGGGAGCGAGTGGGAACGACGTCGTCGAGGCGGCGCGGCGCGCGGCGGGCGACGGGCGCACCGACAGCCTCTCACTAGACAGTATTACTTTCAACCGTTTAGCGCGGGGCCAATGCTACTACCCGGCGCGGAGTAGTCAGTCAGCCGAGTAGTCGGAATCAGCCGTTCGCGAATATACCGAGGAGGAGACGACGCTCTTTTCGCCTCTCCCGCGTATCTTTCTTTTTTTTCTTTCTTATTTTCTTTCCCCTGCGCCTCTCCTTTCCCTCGCTCGCTCTTCCGCGTTCGTCAGCTGAGGAGAGACAGGCGGACGGAAAGAGAGAAAGATAGAGAGATCTCGACGGGATTCGGGAGTCGGGACGTGCATTCACGGCGCCGCGACGACCAGATGCGCCGTCGTCGCCGTCCTTCGTATCCAGAGACGGCAGAGACGCGCGCGGCGGCCGCGCCGACGCTACGCGCCGTGACAGACTGAGGCGCGCGACCGCCGCGGCCGGTGGATATAAATAAAGTTTCCGCGGACGGGAATCTCTCGCACGCGCGCGAGAGAAAGAAAGAGGTGAAACGAGCGCGCGCGCGGCGGCGCCCGGCGGTGGCGGTAGCGATCGAGAAGAAGGAGAAGTAGCAGCAACAGCAGCAGCAGCAGCAGCGGCGGCAGCGGTAGAAGCGGGGGGGAGGGGGAGAAGGGGAAGGCGGAAGAGGGAGACCGAACCGAAGACTCCGAACTCCGAAGAGCGCCGGGGCGACTGGCATGCGGCCGTTGTGTGTTTCTCTCGTTTTGAATATTTCTTCCGGTGAGCGCGATCCCAAGCCGAGAGAACGCGTACTCATCGACTCGAGGTGAAACGGGAACGTATGTTACGACGCGCGTAAACCGCGCGCCGCCGGAAAAGCGACGCGATCGACGATAACAACGTCGTCGTCGGAGTCGTCGTCGACGTCGTAGCTGCGCCGCCACAAGGACTCGACGACGGCCGGTATATCGGAGCGGAGCAGAGCGGAGCGGAGCGGAGAAGTCTTATCCCTTCTCTCTCTCTCTCTCGACGCGCACGAAAGGGAGAAGAGGGTAATAGGGTGGGTGGACGGACGGACGGACGGACGGGCAGGAGGGAGGGGGAAGCGGCGCATCGCATTCGAGTCGCACGCGCGTGGAACACTCCGCCGACCGGTTATCGCCTTCAGTAACTTCAGTTGGCTCGTGGCTCGTGCGGAGCGTGGTCGTCGTGCTACCTGTGCGCTCTCTCTCGTGCCCGCACATTCCGTGCGTATACCGTCGTCGCTCGTCGTGTCGGTCTCGTCTCTTTGTCGTCCGTCGTAATGTGCCTATGACGAGGTGATGAACGGCCGGCGTCGCGCAGTGTCGAGCGTCTTAGTGACAGTGCTCGTCGTCCCGCCGTTGGACGATGACGATTAACGAAGCGAACAGCAGCAGCACCGCGGTGGTCGCTCTCGTGGCTCGTGGTCGCGCGAGGGAAAACAGTGTGCTCTGTGTGATCTAGTGTACTTCCACTGTTCCACTGTATATCTGTATCTCGGCGCATACTTATAATACATGTATCGTATCTGCGTGCACCACACACGTACGTGTAAATACGTATTTGCATCGACGCGTACGTATGCGCGACGATCACTCTTGGATTACGCTTCGTCGCGAAGGAGGCTCCTTCGCGGTCGTCTCCTCTAATCAAGGATAATGCGATATTGCAGTCGTCATCGAGGTGAGTCTTTTCTATCCTAGTTGACTTTTCTTAACTTTGGAACGTCGTTTAAATCGTCGGAGCTGTAATCCGGAGTGACCTCGAATCCGCGCGCCTCTTTTCGGTCTACGCGTCGACACGAGAGGATTTTTTTTATTTTTTTTTTTTAAACAAACTGTGATAAAAACTGCGGATGATGAGATTCACGTTTACACCTGTCGATCTCAGCATCGCGTCTCGATCACGTTCGAGATCGCGTCGCGCGGTGTTCATTCATGATAAATACAATTTTTGCATCCCGAGAGATCGCCTCTCGAACTTTCCAAACTTACGGAGTGAAGCCAAGTTACGCGGCGTTTTCTTCTACGAACCTCGCTTCGCGATGGCAAGTTATCCCCTTTTTTTCTCTTTCTCTCTGCGCGTCGAATCCCTTTCGTTCGGAATGCGGAATTCGTTACCCGCTGCTCCTATATTGTCCTACTCCATTTGTCGTACGACAAATTTTTCGACTGTGTTGATTGGTTGCAGGACAGAAAATAGAAAGGTTCTTCAGTTTCTAGAAATTTTCTATTTTGTAGCCAATCAATACGTTTAATACGTTTATCGCACGACAAATGAAATAATACCTTGTACGAAACGTGGGAAAAATCGCTCGCTTCGAACGCGACTGTCGAGTGTCGAGTCTCGCTACGTCAGTCGAGAATCGTGAATCGCCGAGAATCGAGAATCGAACATCTCGAGTAATCGCCTTCGAACGGACGCGTCTTCTCATCGGCCGTTCCGCCGTTTTTATCTCGTCGACCGTCACGCAAGATATAAATTCTACAAGTATAAAAATCTTATTCTTCCATTCGAGTAATTTTCGAGAGAGCGTTTCCCAGGATCTCTGGATTACACGCGCAAAGAGAGAGAGAGAGAGAAAGAGAACGTACGCGCTTAAACGCCGCGTTTCCCAAGTCCTGCGTGCAATTTTGCGAAACGTGGTAGTAAACTATTATCAACGGTGTGGTGTAGGAACGGTAGCCAATGGTAGCGGTAATGCGGTAGTCGTTAATTATTTATCGCTGTTCGCCGCGCGGGGTCCTTTTCTCGCGAAGGGCGCCTCGCGCTGCTCGCTGGCATCGACGCGAAATCCCGCGTCGATCGACGCGGCTCTCTCGGCGCCGATCTCGGATATATCGATCGGCGGGAAAACGCCCGCGATCTCTCTCTCTCTCTCTCTCGTTTCTCGTGCCGTTGCTCGGCTCGTTTATTACATCGCGGCGCTGGATATTCCGACCGGCACTGCGCGACGAGGCGCTTTCACAACGGGCGATTGTTCTTAAAGACGTGTCATCCCGTCCCGCTCGCGCTGCTCGTGGCGCTCGAGGGCCCCGCGCGCGGTTAGAGCGAGCGAAAGACGACGCGACGCGGCGGAATGAGAGGGATACGGGCAAGAGAGAGAGAGAGAGAGAGAGAGAAAGAGAGAGAGAGAGAGAGGGAGGAGAAGGAGGTGGAAGATGAGGAAAAGGAGAAGGAGGTATTTAGAGGCGATCATCCGTTTGCGGACGCGTGCGCGAGCCGACGAGAGGCGGAAAGTCACGTCCGCTGTAATCTTCGATAGACTGCTCTCTGTAGGTCATAACGCGCTACGAGACCGCGTATTAGCACCTTTCGTCCCGGGACTCCCGTAGGTCGCGCGGGGTCGAGACGTCCCGAGACGAGAGAGGCTTACCTACGCGCGAGGATTCCCATCCCGGGTGCCCCCGCTTAGATTGCACCTTGCGAATTCCCCGCTGAATGCCACCTGTAGTCTCTCGTAGCGTTGCGTCTACCTTGGGACGAGTACCGTGAGTACTCTCGAACGGATAAAATGGAGCGGTGTAAAAGGAGCGCTGTTACACACCTAGGGTGATTTAAAGTTGAGCAATGTCGGTTCTCTGAGGACACGCGTGATAATAATAGAGTCGAAATAGATATACACCCGGGTACTATCCAAATATTATTCACCATAGTTCCATATTTCATAACCGTTGATGATATGTGACATTTCTTCTTTTCAACGGGAAATACATCTGTTTAAATATAGCATCTACAATTTTTACAGATCAAATCGCTCATTTGCTTCAACAGCGACGTAACTCAAAAATAATAATTTTCCAGAAAATGAGTTAAAAAAAATTTAATTTATTATAACTGTTCTTTCTGTGCCAATAACTCAAAATAAGCAAATTTTGAGTTTTAACGTTATTGAAGCAAATGAGCGAAATAATTCCTGAATGGTGGACCTATAAATATCTGCGTGAAGGCACCATATTTCAGAAATGATTGTTTCACTAGCGTTTGCATCTATTGTCGATAATCCATTTATTTGATGTAAATCTGTTTGTAAGATGTAAGATAATATATCGTAGAGAGTATATAGAAGTAGTTATAGAGAGTGCATTAGAAATGACAATGTAATATTATCGAGAAGCGATCGTGCCCGATATCGTCCTCGATAAGCGCGCCGAGGCTCGAAGCCTCGCGATCGAAACGGACTGAAATCGTACAATTACGCGGTTTGCCGTTTAGCCGCGAATATTGGAACGTAAATTACGCGAGCATTTTGGGATTCATAGCCCTCGCGATTGTCCGCGATCTTTTTCGGCTTTTCGAAAACAAAGCCGTGCGTGACGCATATATGCGAGTGCGTAAGCGCGCGCGCGCGCGTTTGTTTGTCGAGCCTCGCATCCTTGCGCGGCACGTACGCTTTTATCGATAAGCCGTGTTACTCGTACGCCGCCTCGTAATCTGCGACGTGCGACCTTAATTATTCGCTCGCTGAGTAATATTCGACTTATTCGACTATTTCGCTGACACGAGCGCAAACTTTAATCGCCCTGTCATGTATAAACCTGATTTCGATCAACTTTACTTATTTAATTCCGGATTTAATATTGTCAGACATACACACACGCCCAGCGATGTCGATGACTCTGTATGATTCTGTTTCAAACGAATTTTAGCCTTGCACACTGCTGTCGTCGAAGGAATTAGCAATTAATGTACCCAGAAATGAATAATTTCATAGTTAAGCAATTTTTTTAATTATCGGGAAGAAGAACGTATCGTTAACTCACTGCCAAACAAATATATCTCACCCACGAGACGAGAATAACACATTGCCCATTTATAACATTTCCAGTTTCTTTCGTTTTCTCTATCGCGCACGCACATTTCGTTCGCGAATTTATCAGCTGATCGCGTGACTTGGATTCGACCTCGTCGAAGGAAAAGGTTTCATATCTCTTTCGGCGATAATCACCACGACATTGTCGCCTGTTATCGGTCGACGTGAAACGGAGCGAGCGTGGGCGAAAACGGGGATTGGCATTAAAACAAAAAAGCATCGATATTATTTCGTGATCAATATCGTTCCGAAATCATCTCATTACGATGTAACATAACGCAACGGTAAATGTGCCTACAAATATTTCGATAACAAGTATGAGAATCGTTAGATAATTATGCAGATTAAGTCGGAGTAAGGAGCAAAACGATTGTTTCCGAAATTTGTCGTTTTCGAAATTACAGGGTGACATATCACGTACGAAGAGAACCATACGAACGGATTAAACCGGTATATCAGAACCGGATTTAAATTATTTGCGGATGAACCTCAGGGGAGAAAAGTAACCGTGGTTTTAACGTTCGGAGTGGAGTAACTCTTATTGATACCCGTCTCATAAAGTATCTATGTCGGCTTTACTATCGCAAAGTGTATCGGAACAGGATTCGTGCGCCGGGGCGATAATCTCTCGGCAATATTAAATACGCAGTATTCTCCGCGCGCGTAGCTCGGCTATCTAATCGTCTCTGTATGACTGACAAAGTCTCGCCCCGACTCGCTGCACCGTATACCGCTGACGCGCGGATAAATTTCCACAATAATAATTTTCCAGAGTAAGTACTTGCGCAACAATTTTCCGCGATTGTAAACTTCGGTATTTATGCTCGTTTGCGGTAGCGCTGTCAATATAGGCAGCAGGTACATTTTGCACACGAAAATTAATTAACGCTACAGCTCTCTTCTCGAAATATTGTTTTTGAGAAGCGCAGTTAAGAGAGAGGTGTTGATAAATAGCTTTTTAATATATCTTGCAAAAAAGAAAAAAGAGAAAGCGTAAGAATGATAAATCGTTTTCCAAGTGCAGTGGTAATGCGAGATATGAGCGAGATAATTGAAAAGCTGCATATTATATTGGACGATTGCGATCTCTCGAAAAGGCTCGCAAAGCGATCTCATATAGCGCTAAGGTTAATTGTAACGGAAATAAATTAATCTTCGGCTCCGCTCGCCGAATTTTTAAATTACCATTGCTCCGCATTGCTCGGAGAAAAGATTTCGGTACAATCTCGCGATGAGATCAGAACGAAGCGAATGTACGTATACATATCTGCTCGTTCGCGCGATAAAGCGATCGACGATCGTGCACAGCGGCCGACAATCGTTCGCTTTGAGGAAAGCCAAAACTATGTCAGGATCCCTTGACATTTGTGTGTCGCCGCTTCAGCACCCGGCGACCTTGCCGAGGCTCGCTCTTTTTTCCTCCCCGCTTTTATTATCCGCCCCACATTCGCGCGTAGGCGTTATGGCAACGCAATCGATTCGCAGTAAATTTCGATAACGGCAAGATGCTGCGGCGCGCGCGGCCGCGGCGCCGTTATCGAAATTAGCGGCCCTGGGTAAAAAGCGCGGCGGAAAAGAGCGGTGCCGCGCTCTATCTAAATGTAATTTCCGATAATTAGAAACCAGTTAGTGCAGAGGCGTTAGCGTGAGAAGCGCAGGAAAAACGCAGGAGTGTATATATCTCTCCATCGACAATCGCACGGTTTATCGACGCTTTTTAATGACGCTGGTCATAAACGTAATGTCTTTACGCGCGCCTACTATTAAATCATCTTTCCGCGTACGATATATACTTGGATGATGGATAATGCCTGTTATCCGTGTGCTTTTTTTTCTTTCTTTCTTTTTTTCCCGAAATAAATTTTTGCAAAATATAATTTTTTTCTATTCACCGAAATAACATTAAATTAAACAATGATCGAAAAGCGCCATTCGGTCTTTCATTTTACGTCTCATTATTGAATGGAGAATAAAAATCTGAGATAAAATATTCATTAAAACCGGATTCATATAGAATTTTCATTTGGAAATTTTTGCGGAACTTTTGTTAGTTAATGAAAATCACATGGGGAATCTGGGCATTAAAATTCGATCTGGCGTATGACGTACGTGTGCCGCCCAGTATAATTTATGGCTGCGCGCACAATTCCGCTTTTTGCTAGGCGGCTACCAGCCGCGCTTCTGCAATCGTCGTTAGCTTTCACCTAAGACTGCGGAGACGGATCTACGAGAGCGGGAGGGATATTTACCGAATGCCTCGTGTGCGCGCCATACGAGTATGCACATACGCGAGAGAGACGAACGGCGAGAGTCGCGCGGGCGCGGGCGCGGTCCGCGCGCGTTTATTGCGCGCCGAAGCGGTTTCGTTTGAAAAGCCTTCTAATCTCGATACAGGCACCGCCGCGGTGGCGCACGCACACCAGTATCAGAAATAGGTTTGTTTAAAATAAACGTATACACTCGCGACGGCGCGCGTACGCCGCGCTTACCCCAGGGACGTATCGGTATGCGCGTTTCAGATATACATTTATCACAACGCGATCGTCGCGCGATCCCCGCACATTTCTCGCGTAACACCTCGTGTGATCGGCACCTTCGGTGCTTTATATAATTTATCGTCAGCCATCGATGCCCGTTCTGAAGAAACACCCCGCGAACCCGGGGGAGAGAAATTCGCGCGAGATTAAGTATTGAAACTGGTTTAGAAATCCGATCTCGCGTGAGACTCTCTTTGATAAAGCAATGACCAAGTTATGTACCATATTCTCCGTTCTATTAAACCCTGCGCTCGATTGCACCAGATCGAAACAATTCCGGTAATGTCGCGCAGTTACATTCCTCTCGCGAGTGATGTATTCGTTTTGCAGGTTACGCTCTATCAATAGATTCTCGTCGATTATCTTATGGCATAGTGTTCGCTCGCGCGCGGGTGCTCGTGCGATCTACGTCGTACAGGTAAATGATTTTAAATCGATCTTGCATAGCGACACTATAACGCGATATCGCACTGGAAGCTTGTAGGATAAACAGATCTCGAGTGAGACTGCATCGCAGGAATGCGCTCACTGGTCTGTCCGCTTTTTCGTCGCGGCGCAAAGCTCGTGTTGATCCGACGTAATTATAGGACATAATGCCCCGCAGTTTCATGCGGTACGCACAGGCTGCGAGCGAAAACATGAAGAGACCGTTTCCGCGTACGGGAAGGAACGGTGGCAATGAGCGCCGGATGCTATGAGATAATACGAAGTACTTAAGGCAATAGGCGATATACTCATAGCTAATGATCCAAAGAGAAAGAAAGACAGACAGAGAGAGAAAGAAAGAGAGAGAGGAATCGGTGAAGGTCGAGGGAAGGAGGAATTGAGTCATGCATGTATAAAAATGAAGCAAATTTTTTTTTAGCAGAAGCAAAAAAATTTTTTCAAGTATTTGTTCAAAGCAAGGACACGATGCAAAAGTATGTCCTTAAGAATTCTTTGCCTTCGCGAATAAATTAAAAATTTCTTGTGGAGAGGGGGGAAGTCTGGATATAATTACGCTTTTATCATCCACAAAAATTGAGCCAAATTGAAAAAAATATATATCGTAAAATTGTGACTTTTCAGTTTACGTGTCACACAGTTTGATTGAATAATGAATAATGTTCTTAACAAAGTGTTCGCTGAGAATGTTATTGAAGAAGAATTAACTGGAAATCGATGAAGAATCTTCCGCTTCATATCTTGCGACACGCCTGAGATACGTTTTACTGTAACATTTCTAATCTCTAATTATATCCACGTGTTTTGTAAGATTATCGGACGACATCTGATTTGCACGAGGCGAAGCGCCAGAATTAATGGTCCGCGATGCTCGTAAAAGCATGCTAAACAAGTGGGGAGGGACAGAGCTATTTACTAAATTGGCAAATATCATTGAGTCAGGAATATCGTCACCTTTTGATTGCGCACTCCTCGCTTGCTCGCTCGCGGGGCGAGTGTACTTATTTGTCAAGGACGTGGCGGCGGAGACGCCTCGGAAACTGACGAGGAATTATGTCAAAGCGGCCGGCACATGCATTTTACCTTGGCGCGTTGGCACGTAGAAAAAATCGCCAACATATTTTTTTTACTCGCCGCGTACACCGCCGATCATGACGTGATCTACCGATCGTCAGTCGTTGTGATTACCAGCCTTTTCTCCGGAGTATTATCTTCGAGATAATTGAAAATTAAGCCTTAAATTCTTAATCTCATCATACATACGCAACTTGCACAAAAAATTTCTCTTCTCGGTTTTAATGACGTAGTCTTTGATCAGCTTAGAGTTGATTTTTTTTCTCAATTAAAGTCAGCGTTTATGAAACCACGTAAAAAATAAAAGTAACTTTAACTAATTAAAAAACTTAATTAATTAAAAAAAATTACACAACTTCTAAAAGTTTGCCGGAAAAGACTTGCTTATGAACAGAAAAGATCGAATACAGTAATGACCTTTTGACGAATAACGGTTCACGAGAGAAAAAGAGAGAACGAAAGAAAGAACGTCGTAGATCATAAAATAAGACATTTGTTTTCATATACGCTATCAATTAACATAGTCCTTCGAAACGCTCATGACAAATTTCGCTTTCGCGAAATATCATCAGTAATACGTGAAACGCATGAAGAAATATTTCAAACAAAGTTTCTACGGCGCAGAAAAAAAAATTCTGTAATCATATTCTACGAGTTTCGATCTCCGCGTCCGTCAGTGTTGCGCTGCGTCGCGGCTTCTCGCGAAAATGTATACAGACTCTCGGGTTTGGTTACACTATGATATATTCGAGGCATATAAAATCCTGACGGGGAATTGTCACTCATTCGGAGGACGCTTGCGCAAACTGTGGACATACGCGAGCGTCGAAATTCGCTGGTTCGGCTTGTGAAACGCTTATATTTGTCGACTATCGAGAGAGGAGAGGGCGCCCCGGCAAGCAGCCTTCGAACGTTTTATTCTCGCACGCGCGCTCAAGGTGAGGTGTAATTAAACTTTCATAATTGTCCGTTGCATAATGAGGACGAGACTCCCGAGAGAGACTCGTCCACCGTTTTGCTTCGCACTTTGAATCCGAATCGACAGCTGTCGCGCGGTTTTGCCGTCGCGATCGGCAAACTCGCTGCGTAAATGCTTTTTTCGCATGCTTTTGAAACTAGGAAATAGAAAAACCAGATGTTAATAAGCGGGGAATGAAATATCACTATTAGTAATCCAAGACACTGCACTGGCTTGCAAAAAACCGATCAGAAAACGGATGTGGTTGAAGCAATCTCGATTATTCTTCATATATCATTGACGATCTTTCCTCCTGCGAGATAAAATATCTATATGTAAATTGGTTAATTATATAAATTAGTTTTATGCGTATTTCATGTGCATTCGCACGCAGCACGAATAGTAATGAACGAAACATTTTGGTTTTCGGTTTACATTGGTTTACTCGTAATTTACATGAAAGAGATCTATAATACAAGCAGCGCGTTAACGCATCGTGATTTAATGCGACTCATTAGGTCAAGCTTTTATAACATTAATTCGTACGTTAAAATACGTCTGGATATGAATACATGATTTCTAACTCTATAATTACCCGATGAGAAATTATGGAGTCGAAATCGGATTTGGATATCGTATTGATCGCGCTCACCGTGGATATATGACCATAAATAACAATTGTGCTATTTGTTCGCGTATTCGTTCGATGTTTCGCGGAGTCCGTATTCGATTACCGGCGAAATTGGCCGCCCGCGCCGGCCGATCGTTTATATCAATCGTTATGAAATTAAATCGCTTGCAATTGATATCGCGCGTTTTATCGACCAACAGGTAGGAAATGTTGATCCGTCCGCTCGGTTGTTCTAAAATAAAATCTACACAATCTGCACAAACATGCGAATATATCGCGAGGGGTGCATTTAATTAATCAGGCGCGATCTCGTGCCGCATCGCGCGGCGCCGCCGGTCAACTTATCGGCTGTCATTCGCGTCGCGTATGTTAAATCATGTTAAACGCACGTACGTCCTGTACTTGCGCGCGTTACACTTTAAAGCGTCGATCGTGCAGCTACGCAACGTGCGGCTCGTCGAAGGTAAGAAACATAAAATTCTGCGCGATAAGAGCTCGGCTGGAAGGCCGTCGATTCGACGTTTTTAACAAGCGAAGAATAATATTATCATATAATTTTGTATTACAATGCTTCGTAGGTAAGCTTTTACCTGATGCGAACTCTCGGACTTAAATTTTCATCTGTCGAATTATCTCGACGTGAGCTGGGCGCATTCGAGAAAATTGTTATTGGTACGCGAGAATTAAATTTATTGATCTATAAAAATCTCTATCTGTAATGAAGTTTTCATGGATTAATATCTTTCAATAGACCTGTTTTGTCGGTTTTCTTCAATTTTTTATGTGAAAGTTAAAAAAGTATGTCATATAATATTAGTGTTATATAATATTTGTTTGTCATTCTCAGTTTTTTAAATAATCTTTTATCCGAGAAAATTTTATTTAGCACTAATAATGTTTTCATCGGGAATCAGATAATAATTAATTTACGCGAAAGTGCAATCATACTTATCACTATTATGAAATTATAATTGCTTTAAATTGCTACGTTATCTTGAAGCTCATTTGCTGATAATAACTAACCCAATTTCATATAAGCATCAAAGAAGAATCTATGTACATGTGCATCGCTACAGACGTGCCAAATTAATAAATATTTCAAATATTTTATAAAAAATTATAATAAATAACATTATGAAAAGATACAAACAAGGTGAAAGAAGAGTGCGCGTATCATTGCGTGATCAAAAAATGTAATTTTCTTCATACATGTACCACGTATGTAATTTCTTCAAAAGAAATTCTTTTTTTTTTTTTATAAAATAAGTGTAATTTACCGAATGACACGAGATTTTTCTGCAGAAAAATTGGAAAAATTGTCGAGGTTGGCTATTTTGCGGCAACGCCTCGGTGGCTCGGGGAAAGAGGACCGGGGTGAAAGGAGGGGGAGGGGAAGAGGAGAGAGAAAAAACGCGCGATAATCGAGAACGGGACGCGTCGATTAGCTCGAGGCGATCGCGCGTGGCAAGGACGCGTCTCACGTTACCGCGCGAAGGCTGTAAACCATCGGCTGTCATTCGCGCCTTATACATTAACCACTCATCTCTGTGGCGCGCGCGGGCGCGCACGCGTGCATGTGTGCGTACGTGCGTGGCCTGCGCGCCACTGTTATGCCGCGCGGTAATCGGCCGATTATAACTTGCGCGACCCAACTTTCTACACGATACGGATGATTCTCGATGGAAATCCACTAACTACCCGCTTTTGCCGTACCGTAGAATTTCACTGGAGCGCGAGGTCGACTTTACGAGCGAACTCCGATGTAAAGTTTCGACGGGAAGATTACTCTCTTCGCGCGATTTGCGGAAACGGCATATAACTTCATTTTTCTTCTTTCGCTTCTACGGCGTATACTCTCGGTTTCGCGTATATACGCGTCGAATTGCAGCCAATTAGCTGCGTTCGACATAGCCAATTAGATAAGAGAAACACGGTGGATCGGTAACATTTTCCTTTCACCGCGAGGAAAATAATCGTTATCGTGTCACTGAGAGATTCATTTTCCAAGAGTGCAGTTAATAAAGCTTGGCGCTTTCTTCTGCGTTTTGTTTGCATCGTGTATTGCCGCTGTGGGGAAACGGCACTGCTGTTTCACGGAAGAGCATTATATTTCGCGGTGAGCACCTACACTGAGAGAAAAAAATAGCTGCAGTTACACTACAGTTTTACTATATAATTTTTAGTTATTTTCGGTGCCAACTACATTTTTATAGTTATTTTAACATGCGTCCATTCAACCATAATATGATTTTATACACTATAACCTGTAATTTATGTATAGTAAGTTGTACTATAAAGATAATGAAAATTATCATAATCGAAAAATCTATACATAAGATAATTTTGACTAATAATAATTATAATAATTATAAAAATGCAATAATAATTATAAAAATAAGAACCTCAGCCATAATTATTTTACTATGCAATTACAGTTGCAAATACTTAATACATTTCTCTCAGTGTATGCAGTGTATGTCGCAATATGCAGTTTTATAAAACAATAAGTAAAATTCTATTGTAATATCTAAAAAATTATATCACAATGTTCTTTAAATGAGAAGATCAGTTTCTCTGGCAAGATTCAATATGGATAATTTTTAATTTTAAGTGCGTTCTCCCCTGAATCTGTCATTTTGCTACGCCACTGTTGGAGCTCGGTGTGCAATGGCCAATCACTTTTCATAGGATCCTCGGATCGTGTCTCTGTTTAGCCGAACGTAGGTACATTCACTTACAATTAGTACAAGTTGTACTGAGCCATGAGTTACTTTTACGGAAACTTTACGTGAAACTTTTATTCCTCATTGCTATTCCTCCACTTTTGCTATTGATACGAATAAAAGTATATATTTCACTCGTTACCGCTCCGAAATATGAATTTTAAAAAATTACAAAATTCTATCAAGAGATTGAACTACTTTAAAACTTAATTTGATTTGTAAAGTTTAATTTTGTAAAATTTATTTTACTTATTCTTCGAAAAATTACATTAGCAAGAATGTTCACAATTAATATCCAGGTCTAAATTGAAATCTTGATCTCCACGAAATTTACCCTTTTGATTCTATAATAGGATTCGACGATATCGATAATATCGTCGGATTTACATCAGGTTACCGAGACAGCGGTATTGTAGCTGTTATACAATATAAATCAATTATATTCATTTACATGCTACGCGTTCAGATAAAACTAAAAAAAATCACAGTTCAAGAATCGCTTTCTTTAAAATAAATATGTTAATAAAGTCGACCTTGCGGGGTCATTTCCTTAGCCGCGTTATCCGCGCGGTCAGCTTAACCCTGACATAGATAAAATCATCGCGCGCCGCTTCGAACTATATCAAAAGTTTTCTTGCGCGATTTATGTGTGCCACCGTCCTTTTTACCGTACCGTCAACGGTTAAACGACGTTATTTCGGTACCGCCACGTTAACTTATAGGCTCTAAGCGCACATTCTCTCTCTCTCTCTACTTCCTTGTTTTCCAGACCTCTATATATATATATATATATACACGATGAAACTATAAATGGACGACGAAGAAAGTATGTGCCTCTCCAGTTGTACTTGGCTTAGTCACCGATCTCGCTCGCTTGATCTCTCTCGCTAACAAGATCGTTGAAGATCACCGTCTCGCCGATTTCTATTATCCGCACGATTTTTCGACGATATATCTTGACGGCCTTCGTCAGATATGTTTATGTCTCGCGTTAACTTTTTACCGTCTGATATATAAATCCAATAAATCGAAAACAATCGCACACATTTTTCATTAAAGTTTTTCTTTGAAGAATACGTAAATCACCTTGACCAAGTTTGTGTATTAATCTTTAACAATATTTCTCACCGATAGCGCAGTCTTATAAAAGCCGTGATCAGACTACGGATTGGGATTGAGATTAGATTGAAATTTAATAAATCAGAATAAAGAAAACTAACTTCAAGTTTAGTGAACTTTGCTCTAATTGGTCAAATTTCTATCCAATCTCAATCCCAATCCGTAGTCTGATCACGGCTTTATTATTAAGGAGGTGCGCCTACTATTCTGAAGTCAAAAATGCAATTGAATAATAATGTCATTACAGCGATCTCGAATTATATGCAATATTATTATAGTATAATGAATTGTGGATGCTAGTTATGTGCTATAGTTTTCGTAAATTATTAATGTATAGAATATTAACAAATATATGCCGAAGTATGAGAGCGTCAACGACTCAGGGAATCGTTGTCAAATACTTATTATCCAACATTATAAAGTAAAAGAAAAATCACAAATAATTTATAAAAAACTATATGAACAATTGTCAGAGAATACTAAAGACTTAAAATGATTAATACATTGATGATTGCGTGTCGTGAACTCATGATTAGTGGTTAAACACTGTTTGTGGGATTGGGTTCGCCATCAGCTGTTGCCAATGTCAACGTCTGTCATTACTAATTCGATCCACGAGGTAAAAGTAAACTTTGTGACAATAAAGCTTTAAATCCACACGGTAAAATCCTATTTTTCAAGTTTTTATGCAATCCTTGATGTTTCATCTGTCAAATGCTAGTTTTTCAAAGTCCTAAGTTGGCTAAGTGTGTACTAAATCAGTGATCATTTACCTCAGAGCGACCGTTTCTCATGAGACGATAAGCTCAAAGTGGTCAACTGTTGAATAATATTACAAAAAAACTATACGGTCAATATTGCTCAACTTTTGATATTATTTGTGTAAAGTGTTTATGTAAATCATATAAAAAAATTAAGACTAAGTTGACTTTCGAATAATAGGCGAACCTCCTTAAGAGCTCATATTTTTTCTTAGCTCGCGTAACAAAAAGAGATTTGCGACATATACGCTTCGATTCACAATTTTTTTTTCAAAATTTGTGTACCAAGACACTGCTTAATTAACCCTCCGTCTGTATACGTGGGTCTACGGCGTCCGAGACAAAAT
>NW_020225814.1:0-1104 GCF_003070985.1 Temnothorax curvispinosus
TGCGTTCAAGCTCGTGAGATGTCCATCGTCTCGTACGGTCTCGCACCCTGTACACACGGCGTTATACGGAGATCCGAGGTTGATACCTAATGCCTAATGCCGGACCGGCGCCGTTTGATTGGGCGCATCGAAGTAAGGTGGGTAACGATAACGGTTATCGTTATAGCCTGTTCGGTATCTTTGACGAAGTGTTAAAGTATTCCGGAGCGCCCGGCGCGCGGTCGGGACACGGGATCGTTATTGCACCGGGGAGGAGCCCGGCACCTTCCTACGGCTACGGTAACACGTGCTAGAATTCGTGATTGTACGGTCCACGCGCGCGCGCGCCCATGCACTCGTCGGCGGGTACTTTTATTTATACAGCCACCCTCGTCAATTTTAATCTTACAGTCAGCGCGAGTCGGATGTTTTTTTTACACCTCATGTTATATAAATGAGAGTAGCCCCGAATAGCGTCTTATATAGGAACGCGATCAATATATCGCCGACCGCGAAAAAGTCTTCAACCCATTTCCCCCCCTAATCTTCATTTTAGTCTAATATTCTAAGCTCTTCAAGTTACTGTCGCAAGAATCAAAACTGATTTTGAAGCTCTAACTGCGTTCGGTGTCAAGCTGTACTCTCGCGTACGTAATTCTCGTCCAAAGTTTCGTACTTTTCGTAAAACCGAAGTCCTCGAGCGACTTCAACCGAGCGAGATAAAATGACAATTCCAGGTTTGCGCTTCAGCTCGGGGCCTCGTCTCATCCCCTGCGATGTAAGTCCGAGTTAGTTGGCTTCGCAAAGCACCGTGACGGGTTTTCCCGTATACTTACGAGATACCCGTTTGCCCGAGCAAGTTAAGCGATTAGCCCGATGAATCCTTTGAACCGCGTTCAATTTACTAAAAGTTCACGTAGATCGTCGATTTCGCGATTGCTCCGCTAAAATATTTTTATTTAAATAAATTTTATCTATGAAAGTTTTAATTTTTGGTTATCTAAAATTTTTTTTTGCATAATCACACATTGTGTGCATTTAATTATTAACTTATTATTAACCACCTTGTTTCTACTAGCAGCTAGCTGAAACTCTGTTATTTCCAATTGCAAGCGTTTATCTCAA